>NW_025748715.1:20000-27500 GCF_021184085.1 Oncorhynchus gorbuscha
TCCTTCTTTCCACTCCTCTCCTCTTTTGACCTCACCCTCTCACCTTCCCCCCTACTCACAAGGCAGGCAATACGCTCGACCTCATCTTTACTAGATGCTGTTCTTCCACTAACCTCATTGCAACTCCCCTCCAAGTCTCCGACCACTGCCTTGTATCCTTTTCCCTCTCGCTCTCATCCAACACCTCCCACACTGCCCCTACTCGGATGGTATCGCGCCGTCCCAACCTTCGCTCTCTCTCCCCGCTACTCTCTCTCCTCTTCCATCCTATCATCTCTTCCCTCCGCTCAAACCTTCTCCCACCTATCTCCTGATTCTGCCTCCTCAACCCTCCTCTCCTCCCTCTCTGCATCCCTTGACTCTCTATGTCCCCTATCCTCCAGGCCGGCTCGGTCCTCCCCTCCCGCTCCGTGGCTCGATGACTCATTGCGAGCTCACAGAACAGGGCTCCGGGCAGCCGAGCGGAAATGGAGGAAAACTCGCCTCCCTGCGGACCTGGCATCCTTTCACTCCCTCCTCTCTACATTTTCCTCCTCTGTCTCTGCTGCTAAAGCCACTTTCTACCACGCTAAATTCCAAGCTTCTGCCTCTAACCCTAGGAAGCTCTTTGCCACCTTCTCCTCCCTCCTGAATCCTCCGCCCCCTCCCCCCTCCTCCCTCTCTGCAGATGACTTCGTCAACCATTTTGAAAAGAAGGTCGACGACATCCGATCCTCGTTTGCTAAGTCAAACGACACCGCTGGTTCTGCTCACACTGCCCTACCCTATGCTCTGACCTCTTTCTCCCCTCTCTCTCCAGATGAAATCTCGCGTCTTGTGACGGCCGGCCGCCCAACAACCTGCCCGCTTGACCCTATCCCCTCCTCTCTTCTCCAGACCATTTCCGGAGACCTTCTCCCTTACCTCACCTCGCTCATCAACTCATCCCTGACCGTTGGCTACGTCCCTTCCGTCTTCAAGAGAGCGAGAGTTGCACCCCTTCTGAAAAACCTACACTCGATCCCTCCGATGTCAACAATTACAGACCAGTATCCCTTCTTTCTTTTCTCTCCAAAACTCTTGAACGTGCCGTCCTTGGCCAGCTCTCCCGCTATCTCTCTCTGAATGACCTTCTTGATCCAAATCAGTCAGGTTTCAAGACTAGTCATTCAACTGAGACTGCTCTCCTCTGTATCACGGAGGCGCTCCGCACTGCTAAAGCTAACTCTCTCTCCTCTGCTCTCATCCTTCTAGATCTATCGGCTGCCTTCGATACTGTGAACCATCAGATCCTCCTCTCCACCCTCTCCGAGTTGGGCATCTCCGGCGCGGCCCACGCTTGGATTGCGTCCTACCTGACAGGTCGCTCCTACCAGGTGGCGTGGCGAGAATCTGTCTCCTCACCACGCGCTCTCACCACTGGTGTCCCCCAGGGCTCTGTTCTTGGCCCTCTCCTATTCTCGCTATACACCAAGTCACTTGGCTCTGTCATAACCTCACATGGTCTCTCTTATCATTGCTATGCAGACGACACACAATTAATCTTCTCCTTTCCCCTTCTGATGACCAGGTGGCGAATCGCATCTCTGCATGTCTGGCAGACATATCAGTGTGGATGACGGATCACCACCTCAAGCTGAACCTCGGCAAGACGGAGCTGCTCTTCCTCCCGGGAAGGACTGCCCGTTCCATGATCTCGCCATCACGGTTGACAACTCCACTGTGTCCTCCTCCCAGAGCGCCAAGAACCTTGGTGTGATCCTGGACAACACCCTGTCGTTCTCAACTAACATCAAGGCGGTGGCCCGTTCCTGTAGGTTCATGCTCTACAACATCCGCAGAGTACGACCCTGCCTCACACAGGAAGCGGCGCAGGTCCTAATCCAGGCACTTGTCATCTCCCGTCTGGATTACTGCAACTCGCTGTTGGCTGGGCTCCTGCCTGTGCCATTAAACCCCTTCAACTCATCCAGAACGCCGCAGCCCGTCTGGTGTTCAACCTTCCCAAGTTCTCTCACGTCACCCCGCTCCTCCGTTCTCTCCACTGGCTTCCAGTTGAAGCTCGCATCCGCTACAAGACCATGGTGCTTGCCTACGGAGCTGTGAGGGGAACGGCACCTCAGTACCTCCAGGCTCTGATCAGGCCCTACACCCAAACAAGGGCACTGCGTTCATCCACCTCTGGCCTGCTCGCCTCCCTACCACTGAGGAAGTACAGCTCCCGCTCAGCCCAGTCAAAACTGTTCGCTGCCCTGGCCCCCCCAATGGTGGAACAAACTCCCTCACGACGCCAGGACAGCGGAGTCAATCACCACCTTCCGGAGACACCTGAAACCCCACCTCTTTAAGGAATACCTAGGATAGGTTAAGTAATCCCTCTCACCCCACCCCCCCCCTAAGTTTTAGATGCACTATTGTTAAGTGACTGTCCCACTGGATGTCATAAGGTGAATGCACCAATTTGTAAGTCGCTCTGGATAAGAGCGTCTGCTAAATGACTTAAATGTAATGTAAATGTAATATCCTCTCTAGGGTACGTGGGACGCTAAAGGGATTGGGGCTCTCTAGGACGCTAACGTCCCACCTGACCAACATCCAGTGAAAGTGCAGGGCGCCAAATTCAAACAACAGAAATCTCATAATTAAAATTCCTCAAACATTGTTATGTTTTGCCTCCAAAACATCCGGTGAAAGTGCAGAGAGCAATTTACAGAAATACTCATCATAAATGTTGATGAAAATACAACTGTTATGCATGGAATTATAGACATACTTCTCCTTAATGAAACCACTGTGTGAGATTTCAAAAATATTTATGGAAAAAGCAAGAGACAAACACAAGCCATACAAATATCCGCCATGTTATGGAGTAAGTCAGAAATAGCGTTATAAATATTCACTTACCTTTGATGATCTTCATCAGAATGCACTCCCAGGATTCCCAGTTCCACAACGAATGTTTGTTTTGTTCGAAAAAGTCCATCATTAATGTCTAAATACCTCATTTTTGTTCGCGCATTTAGTACAGTAATCCAACTAGGTCAAAGTTATATTACAGTTCGTAGAAACATGTCAAACGATGTATATAATCAATCTTTAGGATGTTTTTATCATAAATCTTCACTAATGTTTCAACCAGAGAATTCCTTTGTCTTTAGGTATGAAAGGGAACGGAGCTAACTCTCATGGGCCTGACTGAGCACATGGCCTTCTGGCAGACGCATAACTCAATCAGCTCTCAATCTCTCCCACTTACATTTACATTTACGTCATTTAGCGACTTACAGTAAAAGCCTGAAACAAGGTTCTAAAGACTGTTGACATCTAGTGGAATCCTTAGGAAGTGCAGTATGACTCCATAGACACTGTATATTGGGATAGGCTAAGACTTGAAAACCTAAAAACCGTTTCTTGCCTGGCATATGGGTTCTGTTATACTCACAGACATCATTCAAACAGTTTTAGAAACTCTCTCTGTGTGTGTGTGTGTGTGTGTGTGTGTGTGTGTGTGTGTGTGTGTGTGTGTGTGTGTGTGTGTGTGTGTGTGTGTGTGTGTGTGTGTGTGTGTGTGTGTGTGTGTGTGTGTGTGTGTGTGTGTGTGTGTGTGTGTGTGTGTGTGTGAGAGAGAGAGAGAGAGAGAGAGAGAGAGAGAGAGAGAGAGAGAGAGAGAGAGAGAGAGAGAGAGAGAGAGAGAGAGAGAGAGAGAGAGAGAGAGAGAGAGAGAACTAGAGCACCAAATAATGGTGTTACAAAAATGGTCCAGTCACCAGGACCACAAATTCCATCTAGACACTGTTGTCCTAGAGCACATGGTCTAATATAATTTATAATGAATAAATAAATGGTTGTCTTATTGTTGTACCTTATCAATCTACACACAATATATGTATAATTAATTAATAAGGACAAAGGCAAAAACAGGTTTTTAGATATTTTTTTTTCTAATCTAATAAAATAAAGTCCTGAAATATAACATTTACATAAGTATTCAGACCCTTTACTCAGTACTTTGTTGAAGCACCTTTGGCAGCGATTACAGCCTCGTGTCTTCTTGGGTATGATGCTAACCTGTTGTATAAAATACTCTCCAAAATTAAAATAGTCCAGGAATTGATATACTGTATATATTATATTATTACTTTATCAAAAGCCTTTTCAAAAATATGCAATGAATACCAGGCCTGTTTTTTTAGGTAGACTGGATCAATGAATACCAGGGCTGTTTTTTTAGGTAGACTGGATCAATGAATACCAGGGCTGTTTTTTTAGGTAGACTGGATCAATGAATACCAGGGCTGTTTTTTTAGGTAGACTGGATCAATGAATACCAGGGCTGTTTTTTTAGGTAGACTGGATCAATGAATACCAGGTCTGTTTTTAGGTAGACTGGATCAATGAATACCAGGGCTGTTTTTTAGGTAGACTGGATCAATGAATACCAGGGCTGTTTTTTAGGTAGACTGGATCAATGAATACCAGGGCTGGTTTTTAGGTAGACTGGATCAATGAATACCAGGGCTGTTTTTTAGGTAGACTGGATCAATGAATACCAGGGCTGTTTTTTTAGGTAGACTGGATCAATGAATACCAGGGCTGGTAGACTGGATCAATGAATACCAGGCCTGTTTTTTTAGGTAGACTGGATCAATGAATACCAGGGCCTGTTTTTTTAGGTAGACTGGATCAATGAATACCAGGGCTGTTTTTTTAGGTAGACTGGATCAATGAATACCAGGCCTGGTTTTTAGGTAGACTGGATCAATGAATACCAGGGCTGTTTTTTTAGGTAGACTGGATCAATGAATACCAGGCCTGGTTTTTTAGGTAGACTGGATCAATGAATACCAGGGCTGTTTTTTAGGTAGACTGGATCAATGAATACCAGGGCTGTTTTTTAGGTAGACTGGATCAATGAATACCAGGCCTGGTTTTTAGGTAGACTGGATCAATGAATAGGCCCAGGCCTGGTTTTTAGGTAGACTTTGAATACCAGGCCTGGTTTTTAGGTAGACTGGATCAATGAATACCAGGCCTGGTTTTTAGGTAGACTGGATCAATGAATACCAGGCCTGGTTTTTAGGTAGACTGGATCAATGAATACCAGGCCTGGTTTTTTAGGTAGACTGGATCAATGAATACCAGGGCTGTTTTTTAGGTAGACTGGATCAATGAATACCAGGCCTGGTTTTTAGGTAGACTGGATCAATGAATACCAGGCCTGGTTTTTAGGTAGACTGGATCAATGCATACCAGGGCTGTTTTTTAGGTAGACTGGATCAATGAATACCAGGCCTGGTTTTTAGGTAGAATGGATCAATGAATACCAGGCCTGGTTTTTAGGTAGACTGGATCAATGAATACCAGGCCTGGTTTTTAGGTAGACTGGATCAATGAATACCAGGCCTGGTTTTTTAGGTAGACTGGATCAATGAATACCAGGGCTGTTTTTTAGGTAGACTGGATCAATGCATACCAGGCCTGGTTTTTTAGGTAGACTGGATCAATGAATACCAGGCCTGGTTTTTAGGTAGACTGGATCAATGAATACCAGGCCTGGTTTTTTAGGTAGACTGGATCAATGAATACCAGGGCTGTTTTTTAGGTAGACTGGATCAATGAATACCAGGCCTGGTTTTTTAGGTAGACTGGATCAATGAATACCAGGGCTGTTTTTTAGGTAGACTGGATCAATGAATACCAGGGCTGTTTTTTAGGTAGACTGGATCAATGAATACCAGGCCTGGTTTTTTAGGTAGACTGGATCAATGAATACCAGGGCTGTTTTTTAGGTAGACTGGATCAATGAATACCAGGGCTGTTTTTTAGGTAGACTGGATCAATGAATACCAGGGCTGTTTTTTAGGTAGACTGGATCAATGAATACCAGGGCTGTTTTTTAGGTAGACTGGATCAATGAATACCAGGCCTGGTTTTTTAGGTAGACTGGATCAATGAATACCAGGTCTGGTTTTTTAGGTAGAGTGGATCAATGAATACCAGGGCTGTTTTTTAGGTAGACTGGATCAATGAATACCAGGCTTGGTTTTTAGGTAGACTGGATCAATGAATACCAGGCCTGGTTTTTAGGTAGACTGGATCAATGAATACCAGGCCTGGTTTTTAGGTAGACTGGATCAATGAATACCAGGCCTGGTTTTTAGGTAGACTGGATCAATGAATACCAGGCCTGGTTTTTAGGTAGACTGGATCAATGAATACCAGGGCTGTTTTTTTTAGGTAGACTGGATCAATGAATACCAGGGCTGTTTTTTAGGTAGACTGGATCAATGAATACCAGGCCTGGTTTTTAGGTAGACTGGATCAATGAATACCAGGCCTGGTTTTTTAGGTAGACTGGATCAATGAATACCAGGCCTGGTTTTTTAGGTAGACTGGATCAATGAATACCAGGGCTGGTTTTTAGGTAGACTGGATCAATGAATACCAGGCCTGTTTTTTTAGGTAGACTGGATCAATGAATACCAGGGCTGTTTTTTTAGGTAGACTGGATCAATGAATACCAGGCCTGGTTTTTAGGTAGACTGGATCAATGAATACCAGGGCTGTTTTTTTAGGTAGACTGGATCAATGAATACCAGGCCTGGTTTTTTAGGTAGACTGGATCAATGAATACCAGGCCTGGTTTTTAGGTAGACTGGATCAATGAATACCAGGCCTGGTTTTTAGGTAGACTGGATCAATGAATACCAGGGCTGGTTTTTAGGTAGACTGGATCAATGAATACCAGGCCTGGTTTTTAGGTAGACTGGATCAATGAATACCAGGGCTGTTTTTTAGGTAGACTGGATCAATGAATACCAGGCCTGGTTTTTAGGTAGACTGGATCAATGCATACCAGGGCTGTTTTTTAGGTAGACTGGATCAATGAATACCAGGCCTGGTTTTTAGGTAGACAGGATCAATGAATACCAGGGCTGTTTTTTAGGTAGACTGGATCAATGAATACCAGGGCTGTTTTTTAGGTAGACTGGATCAATGAATACCAGGGCTGTTTTTTAGGTAGACTGGATCAATGAATACCAGGCCTGGTTTTTAGGTAGACTGGATCAATGAATACCAGGCCTGGTTTTTAGGTAGACTGGATCAATGAATACCAGGCCTGGTTTTTAGGTATATAATAATAATATGAGTAGTTCTCAGTCAGCACTGTGTTAGAATCATATAAAATATTATCTACACATCTCCTCTCCTCTCTTCTTTACTGTAAAGCAAGTCATCTGGTCTTCAGGCTTGTTTATAAATCAAATCAAATCAAATCAAATTTATTTATATAGCCCTTCGTACATCAGCTGATATCTCAAAGTGCTGTACAGAAACCCAGCCTAAAACCCCAAACAGCAAAATTAACATGCCTTCTCCTCTCCTTTATGTGACTGGTGCAGAGAGCCTCTTTATCCCTCTGATATCCACACACACACACACACACACACACACACACACACACACACACACACACACACACACACACACACACACACACACACACACACACACACACAC
>NW_025748716.1:5000-31589 GCF_021184085.1 Oncorhynchus gorbuscha
GTTCTACTCTATGTTGTTGTCTTGTATGAATGGTTCTAATCCTTCATACCGTAGCCTATATGGTTTAGGTTCTACTCTATGTTGTTGTCTTTGTATGAATGGTTCTAATCCCTTCATACCGTAGCCTATATGGTTTAGGTTCTACTTTATGTTGTTGTCTTGTATGAATGGTTCTAATCCTTCACTACCGTAGCCTATATGGTTTAGGTTCTACTCTATGTTGTTGTCTTGTATGAATGGTTCTTAATCCTTCATACCGTAGCCTATATGGTTTAGGTTCTACTCTATGTTGTTGTCTTGTATGAATGGTTCTAATCCTTCATACCGTAGCCTATATGGTTTAGGGTTCTACTCTATGTTGTTGTCTTGTATGAATGGTTCTAACCCTTCATACCGTAGCCTATATGGTTTAGGGGGTTCTACTCTATGTTGTTGTCTTGTATGAATGGTTCTAATCCTTCATACCGTAGCCTATATGGTTTAGGTTCTACTCTATGTTGTTGTCTTGTATGAATGGTTCTAATCCTTCATACCGTAGCCTATATGGTTTAGGGTTCTACCCTTCACCGTGTTGGTTTAGGGTTCTACTTATGTTGTTGTATGTATGAATGGTTCTAACCCTTCATACCGTAGCCTATAGTGGTTTAGGGTTCTACTCTATGTTGTTGTCTTGTATGAATGGTTCTAACCCTTCATACCGTAGCCTATATGGTTTAGGGTTCTACTTATGTTGTTGTCTTGTATGTATGAATGGTTCTAATCCTTCATACCGTAGCCTATATGGTTTAGGGTTCTACTCTATGTTGTTGTCTTGTATGAATGGTTCTAATCCTTCATACCGTAGCCTATATGGTTCAGGGTTCTACTCTATGTTGTTGTCTTGTATGAATGGTTCTAACCCTTCATACCGAGCTCATATGGTTTAGGGTTCTACTCTATGTTGTTGTCTTGTATGAATGGTTCTAATCCTTCATACCGTAGCCTATATGGTTTAGGGTTCTACTTATGTTGTTGTCTTGTATGAATGGTTCTAACCCTTCATACCGTAGCCTATATGGTTCAGGGTTCTACTCTATGTTGTTGTCTTGTATGTATGAATGGTTCTAATCCTTCATACCGTAGCCTATATGGTTCAGGGTTCTACTCTATGTTGTTGTCTTGTGTATGAATGGTTCTAATCCCTTCATACCGTAGCCTATATGGTTCAGGGTTCTACTCTATGTTGTTGTCTTGTATGAATGGTTCTAATCCTTCATACCGTAGCCTATATGGTTTAGGGTTCTACTCTATGTTGTTGTCTTGTATGAATGGTTCTAATCCTTCATACCGCAGCCTATATGGTTCAGGGTTCTACTCTATGTTGTTGTCTTGTATGAATGGTTCTAACCCTTCATACCGTAGCCTATATGGTTTAGGTTCTACTCTATGTTGTTGTCTTGTATGAATGGTTCTAATCCTTCAACCGTAGCCTCATATGGTTTAGGGTTCTACTCTATGTTGTTGTCTTGTATGAATGGTTCTAACCCTTCATACCGTAGCCTATATGGTTTAGGTTCTACTCTATGTTGTTGTCTTGTATGAATGGTTCTAACCCTTCATACCGTAGCCTATATGGTTTAGGGTTCTACTCTATGTTGTTGTCTTGTATGAATGGTTCTAATCCTTCATACCGTAGCCTATATGGTTCAGGGTTCTACTCTATGTTGTTGTCTTGTATGAATGGTTCTAACCCTTCATACCGTAGCCTATATGGTTTAGGGTTCTACCTATGTTGTTGTCTTGTATGAATGGTTCTAATCCTTCATACCGTAGCCTATATGGTTTAGGTTCTACTCTATGTTGTTGTCTTGTATGAATGGTTCTAATCCTTCATACCGTAGCCTATATGGTTTAGGGTTCTACTCTATGTTGTTGTCTTGTATGAATGGTTCTAATCCTTCATACCGTAGCCTATATGGTTTAGGGTTCTACTCTATGTTGTTGTCTTGTATGAATGGTTCTAATCCTTCATACCGTAGCCTATATGGTTCAGGGTTCTACTCTATGTTGTTGTCTTGTATGAATGGTTCTAATCCTTCATACCGTAGCCTATATGGTTTAGGGTTCTACTCTATGTTGTTGTCTTGTATGAATGGTTCTAATCCTTCATACCGTAGCCTATATGGTTTAGGTTCTACTCTATGTTGTTGTCTTGTATGAATGGTTCTAATCCTTCATACCGCAGCCTATATGGTTTAGGGTTCTACTCTATGTTGTTGTCTTGTATGAATGGTTCTAATCCTTCATACCGTAGCCTATATGGTTCAGGGTTCTACTCTATGTTGTTGTGTTGTATGAATGGTTCTAATCCTTCATACCGTAGCCTATATGGTTCAGGGTTCTACTCTATGTTGTTGTCTTGTATGAATGGTTCTAATCCTTCATACCGTAGCCTATATGGTTCAGGGTTCTACTCTATGTTGTTGTCTTGTATGAATGGTTCTAATCCTTCATACCGTAGCCTATATGGTTTAGGTTCTACTCTATGTTGTTGTCTTGTATGTATGAATGGTTCTAATCCTTCATACCGTAGCCTATATGGTTCAGGGTTCTACTCTATGTTGTTGTCTTGTATGTATGAATGGTTCTAATCCTTCATACCGTAGCCTATATGGTTTAGGGTTCTCTATGTTGTTGTCTTGTATGAATGGTTCTAATCCTTCATACCGTAGCCTATATGGTTTAGGGTTCTACTCTATGTTGTTGTCTTGTATGTATGAATGGTTCTAATCCTTCATACCGTAGCCTATATGGTTTAGGGTTCTACTCTATGTTGTTGTCTTGTATGAATGGTTCTAATCCTTCATACCGTAGCCTATATGGTTTAGGGTTCTACTCTATGTTGTTGTCTTGTATGAATGGTTCTAATCCTTCATACCGTAGCCTATATGGTTTAGGGTTCTACTCTATGTTGTTGTCTTGTATGAATGGTTCTAATCCTTCTTAGCCTATATGGTTCAGGGTTCTACTCTATGTTGTTGTCTTGTATGAATGGTTCTAATCCTTCATACCGTAGCCTATATGGTTTAGGGTTCTACTCTATGTTGTTGTCTTGTATGAATGGTTCTAATCCTTCATACCGTAGCCTATATGGTTTAGGGTTCTACTCTATGTTGTTGTCTTGTATGTATGAATGGTTCTAATCCTTCATACCGTAGCCTATATGGTTCAGGGTTCTACTCTATGTTGTTGTCTTGTATGTATGAATGGTTCTAATCCTTCATACCGTAGCCTATATGGTTTAGGGTTCTACTCTATGTTGTTGTCTTGTATGTATGAATGGTTCTAATCCTTCATACCGTAGCCTATATGGTTTAGGGTTCTACTCTATGTTGTTGTCTTGTATGTATGAATGGTTCTAATCCTTCATACCGTAGCCTATATGGTTTAGGGTTCTACTCTATGTTGTTGTCTTGTATGAATGGTTCTAATCCTTCATACCGTAGCCTATATGGTTTAGGGTTCTACTCTATGTTGTTGTCTTGTATGAATGGTTCTAATCCTTCATACCGTAGCCTATATGGTTTAGGGTTCTACTCTATGTTGTTGTCTTGTATGAATGGTTCTAATCCTTCATACCGTAGCCTATATGGTTTAGGTTCTACTCTATGTTGTTGTCTTGTATGAATGGTTCTAATCCTTCATACCGTAGCCTATATGGTTCAGGGTTCTACTCTATGTTGTTGTCTTGTATGAATGGTTCTAATCCTTCATACCGTAGCCTATATGGTTTAGGGTTCTACTCTATGTTGTTGTCTTGTATGAATGGTTCTAATCCTTCATACCGTAGCCTATATGGTTCAGGGTTCTACTCTATGTTGTTGTCTTGTATGTATGAATGGTTCTAATCCTTCATACCGTAGCCTATATGGTTCAGGGTTCTACTCTATGTTGTTGTCTTGTATGAATGGTTCTAATCCTTCATACCGTAGCCTATATGGTTTAGGGTTCTACTCTATGTTGTTGTCTTGTATGAATGGTTCTAAATCCTTCATACCGTAGCCTATATGGTTTAGGGTTCTACTCTATGTTGTTGTCTTGTATGAATGGTTCTAATCCTTCATACCGTAGCCTATATGGTTCAGGGTTCTACTCTATGTTGTTGTCTTGTATGAATGGTTCTAATCCTTCATACAGCCTGGTAGCCTATATGGTTCAGGTTCTACTCTATGTTGTTGTCTTGTATGAATGGTTCTAATCCTTCATACCGTAGCCTATATGGTTCAGGGTTCTACTCTATGTTGTTGTCTTGTATGTATGAATGGTTCTAATCCTTCATACCGTAGCCTATATGGTTCAGGGTTCTACTCTATGTTGTTGTCTATGTATGAATGGTTCTAATCCTTCATACCGTAGCCTATATGGTTCAGGGTTCTACTCTATGTTGTTGTCTTGTATGTATGAATGGTTCTAATCCTTCATACCGTAGCCTATATGGTTCAGGGTTCTACTCTATGTTGTTGTCTTGTATGAATGGTTCTAATCCTTCATACCGTAGCCTATATGGTTCAGGGTTCTACTCTATGTTGTTGTCTTGTATGTATGAATGGTTCTAATCCTTCATACCGTAGCCTATATGGTTCAGGGTTCTACTCTATGTTGTTGTCTTGTATGAATGGTTCTAATCCTTCATACCGTAGCCTATATGGTTTAGGGTTCTACTCTATGTTGTTGTCTTGTATGAATGGTTCTAATCCTTCTATAGCCTATATGGTTCAGGGTTCTACTCTATGTTGTTGTCTTGTATGAATGGTTCTAATCCTTCATACCGTAGCCTATATGGTTTAGGTTCTACTCTATGTTGTTGTCTTGTATGAATGGTTCTAATCCTTCATACCGTAGCCTATATGGTTCAGGGTTCTACTCTATGTTGTTGTCTTGTATGTATGAATGGTTCTAATCCTTCATACCGTAGCCTATATGGTTCAGGGTTCTACTCTATGTTGTTGTCTTGTATGTATGAATGGTTCTAATCCTTCATACCGTAGCCTATATGGTTAGGGTTCTACTCTATGTTGTTGTCTTGTATGTATGAATGGTTCTAATCCTTCATACCGTAGCCTATATGGTTCAGGGTTCTACTCTATGTTGTTGTCTTGTATGTATGAATGGTTCTAATCCTTCATACCGTAGCCTATATGGTTTAGGGTTCTACTCTATGTTGTTGTCTTTGTATGTATGAATGGTTCTAATCCTTCATACCGTAGCCTATATGGTTTAGGGTTCTACTCTATGTTGTTGTCTTGTATGTATGAATGGTTCTAATCCTTCATACCGTAGCCTATATGGTTCAGGGTTCTACTCTATGTTGTTGTCTTGTATGTATGAATGGTTCTAATCCTTCATACCGTAGCCTATATGGTTTAGGGTTCTACTTATGTTGTTGTCTTGTATGTATGAATGGTTCTAATCCTTCATACCGTAGCCTATATGGTTCAGGGTTCTACTCTATGTTGTTGTCTTGTATGTATGAATGGTTCTAATCCTTCATACCGTAGCCTATATGGTTCAGGGTTCTACTTGTTGTTGTCTTGTATGAATGGTTCTAATCCTTCATACCGTAGCCTATATGGTTTAGGGTTCTACCTATGTTGTTGTCTTGTATGTATGAATGGTTCTAATCCTTCATACCGTAGCCTATATGGTTCAGGGTTCTACTCTATGTTGTTGTCTTGTATGAATGGTTCTAATCCTTCATACCGTAGCCTATATGGTTTGGTTCTACTCTATGTTGTTGTCTTGTATGAATGGTTCTAATCCTTCATACCGTAGCCTATATGGTTCAGGGTTCTACTCTATGTTGTTGTCTTGTATGAATGGTTCTAATCCTTCATACCGTAGCCTATATGGTTTAGGGTTCTACTCTATGTTGTTGTCTTGTATGTATGAATGGTTCTAATCCTTCATACCGTAGCCTATATGGTTTAGGGTTCTACTCTATGTTGTTGTCTTGTATGTATGAATGGTTCTAATCCTTCATACCGTAGCCTATATGGTTTAGGGTTCTACTCTATGTTGTTGTCTTGTATGAATGGTTCTAATCCTTCATACCGTAGCCTATATGGTTTAGGGTTCTACTCTATGTTGTTGTCTTGTATGAATGGTTCTAATCCTTCATACGTAGCCTATATGGTTTTAGGGTTCTACTCTATGTTGTTGTCTTGTATGAATGGTTCTAATCCTTCATACCGTAGCCTATATGGTTTAGGTTCTATGTTGTTGTCTTGTATGAATGGTTCTAATCCTTCATACCGTAGCCTATATGGTTCAGGTTCTACTCTATGTTGTTGTCTTGTATGAATGGTTCTAATCCTTCATACCGTAGCCATATGGTTCAGGGTTCTACTCTATGTTGTTGTCTTGTATGAATGGTTCTAATCCTTCATACCGTAGCCTATATGGTTCAGGGTTCTACTCTATGTTGTTGTCTTGTATGTATGAATGGTTCTAATCCTTCATACCGTAGCCTATATGGTTCAGGGTTCTACTCTATGTTGTTGTCTTGTATGAATGGTTCTAATCCTTCATACCGTAGCCTATATGGTTTAGGGTTCTACTCTATGTTGTTGTTGTCTTGTATGAATGGTTCTAATCCTTCATACCGTAGCCTATATGGTTTAGGGTTCTACTCTATGTTGTTGTCTTGTATGAATGGTTCTAATCCTTCATACCGTAGCCTATATGGTTTAGGGTTCTACTCTATGTTGTTGTCTTGTATGAATGGTTCTAATCCTTCATACCGTAGCCTATATGGTTCAGGGTTCTACTCTATGTTGTTGTCTTGTATGAATGGTTCTAATCCTTCATACCGTAGCCTATATGGTTCAGGGTTCTACTCTATGTTGTTGTCTTGTATGTATGAATGGTTCTAATCCTTCATACCGTAGCCTATATGGTTCAGGGTTCTACTCTATGTTGTTGTCTTGTATGTATGAATGGTTCTAATCCTTCATACCGTAGCCTATATGGTTCAGGGTTCTACTCTATGTTGTTGTCTTGTATGTATGAATGGTTCTAATCCTTCATACCGTAGCCTATATGGTTCAGGGTTCTACTCTATGTTGTTGTCTTGTATGTATGAATGGTTCTAATCCTTCATACCGTAGCCTATATGGTTCAGGGTTCTACTCTATGTTGTTGTCTTGTATGTATGAATGGTTCTAATCCTTCATACCGTAGCCTATATGGTTCAGGGTTCTACTCTATGTTGTTGTCTTGTATGTATGAATGGTTCTAATCCTTCATACCGTAGCCTATATGGTTTAGGGTTCTACTCTATGTTGTTGTCTTGTATGAATGGTTCTAATCCTTCATACCGTAGCCTATATGGTTCAGGGTTCTACTCTATGTTGTTGTCTTGTATGTATGAATGGTTCTAATCCTTCATACCGTAGCCTATATGGTTCAGGGTTCTACTCTATGTTGTTGTCTTGTATGTATGAATGGTTCTAATCCTTCATACCGTAGCCTATATGGTTCAGGGTTCTACTCTATGTTGTTGTCTTGTATGTATGAATGGTTCTAATCCTTCATACCGTAGCCTATATGGTTTAGGGTTCTACTCTATGTTGTTGTCTTGTATGAATGGTTCTAATCCTTCATACCGTAGCCTATATGGTTCAGGGTTCTACTCTATGTTGTTGTCTTGTATGTATGAATGGTTCTAATCCTTCATACCGTAGCCTATATGGTTCAGGGTTCTACTCTATGTTGTTGTCTTGTATGTATGAATGGTTCTAATCCTTCATACCGTAGCCTATATGGTTTAGGGTTCTACTCTATGTTGTTGTCTTGTATGTATGAATGGTTCTAATCCTTCATACCGTAGCCTATATGGTTCAGGGTTCTACTCTATGTTGTTGTCTTGTATGTATGAATGGTTCTAATCCTTCATACCGTAGCCTATATGGTTTAGGGTTCTACTCTATGTTGTTGTCTTGTATGTATGAATGGTTCTAATCCTTCATACCGTAGCCTATATGGTTTAGGGTTCTACTCTATGTTGTTGTCTTGTATGTATGAATGGTTCTAATCCTTCATACCGTAGCCTATATGGTTCAGGTTCTACTCTATGTTGTTGTCTTGTATGTATGAATGGTTCTAATCCTTCATACCGTAGCCTATATGGTTCAGGGTTCTACTCTATGTTGTTGTCTTGTATGTATGAATGGTTCTAATCCTTCATACCGTAGCCTATATGGTTTAGGGTTCTACTCTATGTTGTTGTCTTGTATGTATGAATGGTTCTAATCCTTCATACCGTAGCCTATATGGTTTAGGGTTCTACTCTATGTTGTTGTCTTGTATGTATGAATGGTTCTAATCCTTCATACCGTAGCCTATATGGTTTAGGGTTCTACTCTATGTTGTTGTCTTGTATGTATGAATGGTTCTAATCCTTCATACCGTAGCCTATATGGTTCAGGGTTCTACTCTATGTTGTTGTCTTGTATGTATGAATGGTTCTAATCCTTCATACCGTAGCCTATATGGTTTAGGGTTCTACTCTATGTTGTTGTCTTGTATGTATGAATGGTTCTAATCCTTCATACCGTAGCCTATATGGTTTAGGGTTCTACTCTATGTTGTTGTCTTGTATGTATGAATGGTTCTAATCCTTCATACCGTAGCCTATATGGTTCAGGGTTCTACTCTATGTTGTTGTCTTGTATGTATGAATGGTTCTAATCCTTCATACCGTAGCCTATATGGTTCAGGGTTCTACTCTATGTTGTTGTCTTGTATGTATGAATGGTTCTAATCCTTCATACCGTAGCCTATATGGTTTAGGGTTCTACTCTATGTTGTTGTCTTGTATGTATGAATGGTTCTAATCCTTCATACCGTAGCCTATATGGTTTAGGGTTCTACTCTATGTTGTTGTCTTGTATGTATGAATGGTTCTAATCCTTCATACCGTAGCCTATGGTTCAGGGTTCTACTCTATGTTGTTGTCTTGTATGAATGGTTCTAATCCTTCATACCGTAGCCTATATGGTTCAGGGTTCTACTCTATGTTGTTGTCTTGTATGTATGAATGGTTCTAATCCTTCATACCGTAGCCTATATGGTTTAGGGTTCTACTCTATGTTGTTGTCTTGTATGTATGAATGGTTCTAATCCTTCATACCGTAGCCTATATGGTTTAGGGTTCTACTCTATGTTGTTGTCTTGTATGTATGAATGGTTCTAATCCTTCATACCGTAGCCTATATGGTTTAGGGTTCTACTCTATGTTGTTGTCTTGTATGTATGAATGGTTCTAATCCTTCATACCGTAGCCTATATGGTTTAGGGTTCTACTCTATGTTGTTGTCTTGTATGTATGAATGGTTCTAATCCTTCATACCGTAGGGTTAGGGTTCAGGGTTCTCTCTATGTTGTTGTCTTGTATGTATGAATGGTTCTAATCCTTCATACCGTAGGGTTAGGGTTTAGGGTTCTACTCTATGTTGTTGTCTTGTATGTATGAATGGTTCTAATCCTTCATACCGTAGGGTTAGGGTTCAGGGTTCTACTCTATGTTGTTGTCTTGTATGTATGAATGGTTCTAATCCTTCATACCGTAGGGTTAGGGTTTAGGTTCTACTCTATGTTGTTGTCTTGTATGTATGAATGGTTCTAATCCTTCATACCGTAGGGTTAGGGGTTCAGGGTTCTACTCTATGTTGTTGTCTTGTATGTATGAATGGTTCTAATCCTTCATACCGTAGGGTTAGGGTTCAGGGTTCTACTCTATGTTGTTGTCTTGTATGTATGAATGGTTCTAATCCTTCATACCGTAGGGTTAGGGTTCAGGGTTCTACTCCAGAATGGTTCTAATCCTTCATACCGTAGGGTTAGGGTTCAGGGTTCTACTCCAGAATGGTTCTAATCCTTCATACCGTAGGGTTAGGGTTTAGGGTTCTACTCTATGTTGTTGTCTTGTATGTATGAATGGTTCTAATCCTTCATACCGTAGGGTTAGGGTTCAGGGTTCTACTCCAGAATGGTTCTAATCCTTCATACCGTAGGGTTAGGGTTCAGGGTTCTACTCTATGTTGTTGTCTTGTATGAATGGTTCATCACCATACAAGACGTTCCCTCCAGGAAAAATACAAGTTACTCCAATTGAATAGAATTTGAATTGAACAGCTGGAAAGAAACGTGACCTATCTGAAGCGTGGCGAGTCGACCACGGCCCTTTGTGACATCACACCTTGGTTCGTTATTACCTCACAATAATGTTGCCAGGGTGTAACTATTACCTCACAATACCGCGTTGCCGGGGGTGAGGGTTCTACGCCCCGACACAGATATCAGTTTACACAGGACAATTACCGCTTGTCACAGTGTGTGTGTGTGTGTGTGTGTGTGTGTGTGTGTGTGTGTGTGTGTGTGTGTGTGTGTGTGTGTGTGTGTGTGTGTGTGTGTGTGTGTGTGTGTGTGTGTGTGTGTGTGTGTGTGTGTGTGTGTGTGTGTGTGTGCGAGCGAGTGATTAACGCGGGTCTATCGTTCAGTGAGACCATTAAAGACTATCACTCCATTAAACATTTAAACTCTTCTCTCTCTTTCCACTGTGACCTCCCCTTTTGTGAGTCACTCTTTCCTGTTGCCTGTCTCCCTTGTGCAACACAACATGCACTGTACTACTGAGACAGAGACAGATATAGTTTACTGTAGTTTACACAAGTTAACTGCACCTCCTCCTCCACCTACTATGTACAGTTTGTAATCTAAGGTCTGCGTACAAAGCACAGTAATTATACAATGCAAAAAGTGCCCCTCGCCCACAGAGATATAACAAGCACACAGGCAGACATGCTCATTCATACCACACCACATAGATCTGCCTACTGCCCTGGAGGCAGAGATTAGGTCCAATAGCTGAAACTCTATCCAGAAAACACTCCGAATATCCAGGGATTGAGAAATAATGACCTCACCAGTAAAACACCCAGCTAGTCAATAGTAGTCAGGGGAGGTCTGTGTTTAACCCCTGGTGATGGGCTGGGCTGTGTGTGTGTGTGTGTGTGTGTGTGTGTGTGTGTGTGTGTGTGTGTGTGTGTGTGTGTGTGTGTGTGTGTGTGTGTGTGTGTGTGTGTGTGTGTGTGTGTGTGTGTGTGTGTGTGTGTGTGTGTGGACAAGAGGTGATGTAATGCGTGTGGTGCCGACCTGAGCTCAATGTTGCTGATAGCAGCAACATCACATCACCAGCATCACATCACCAGCATCACATCACCAGCATCACATCACCAGCATCACATCACCAGCATCACATCACCAGCATCACATCACCAGCATCACATCACCAGCATCACATCACCAGCATCACATCACCAGCATCACATCACCAGCATCACATCACCAGCATCACATCACCAGCATCACATCACATCACTAGCATCACATCACCAGCATCACATCACTAGCATCACATCACCAGCATCACATTACCAGCATCACATCACTAGCATCACATCACTAGCATCACATCACCAGCATCACATCACTAGCATCACAGCACCAGCATCACATCACCAGCATCACATCACCAGCATCACATCACCAGCATCACATCACCAGCATCACATCACCAGCATCACATCACCAGCATCACATCACCAGCATTACATCACCAGCATCACATCACCAGCATCACATCACCAGCTACACATCACCAGCATCACATCACTAGCATCACATCACTAGCATCACATCACCAGCATCACATCACCAGCATCACATCACATCACTAGCATCACATCACCAGCATCACATCACTAGCATCACATCACCAGCATCACATTACCAGCATCACATCACTAGCATCACATCACTAGCATCACATCACCAGCATCACATCACTAGCATCACAGCACCAGCATCACATCACCAGCATCACATCACTAGCATCACATCACCAGCATCACATCACCAGCATCACATCACCAGCATCACATCACCAGCATCACATCACCAGCATCACATCACCAGCATTACATCACCAGCATCACATCACCAGCATCACATCACCAGCTACACATCACCAGCATCACATCACTAGCATCACATCACCAGCATCACATCACCAGCATCACATCACATCACTAGCATCACATCACCAGCATCACATCACTAGCATCACATCACCAGCATCACATCACCAGCATCACATCACCAGCATCACATCACCAGCATCACATCACCAGCATCACATCACCAGCATCACATCACCAGCATCACATCACCAGCATCACATCACCAGCATCACATCACCAGCATCACATCACCAGCATTACATCACCAGCATCACATCACCAGCATCACATCACCAGCTACACATCACCAGCATCACATCACTAGCATCACATCACTAGCATCACATCACCAGCATCACATCACCAGCATCACATCACATCACTAGCATCACATCACCAGCATCACATCACTAGCATCACATCACCAGCATCACATTACCAGCATCACATCACTAGCATCACATCACTAGCATCACATCACCAGCATCACATCACTAGCATCACAGCACCAGCATCACATCACCAGCATCACATCACTAGCATCACATCACCAGCATCACATCACCAGCATCACATCACCAGCATCACATCACCAGCATCACATCACCAGCATCACATCACCAGCATTACATCACCAGCATCACATCACCAGCATCACATCACCAGCTACACATCACCAGCATCACATCACTAGCATCACATCACCAGCATCACATCACCAGCATCACATCACATCACTAGCATCACATCACCAGCATCACATCACTAGCATCACATCACCAGCATCACATTACCAGCATCACATCACTAGCATCACATCACTAGCATCACATCACCAGCATCACATCACTAGCATCACAGCACCAGCATCACATCACCAGCATCACATCACTAGCATCACATCACCAGCATCACATCACCAGCATCACATCGCCAGCATCACATCACCAGCATCACATCACATCACCAGCATCACATCACATCACCAGCATTACATCACCAGCATCACATCACATCACCAGCATCACATCACTAGCATCACATCACCAGCATCACATCACCAGCATCACATCACCAGCATCACATCACCAGCATCACATCACATCACCAGCATTACATCACCAGCATCACATCACATCACTAGCATCACATCATGTCACATTTGCCAGTAGCATACCACCCTGCATACTTGCTTCTGAAGCAGGTCAGCAGTGGTCAGCTCCTGGATGGGAGACCAGATGCTGCTGGAAGTGGTGTTGGAGGGCCAGTAGGAGGCACTGTTTCCTCTGGCCTGAAAAAATATCCCAATGCCCCAGGGCAGTGATTGGGGACACTGCCCTGTGTAGGGTGCTGTCTTTCGGATGGGGTGTTAACCCGGTGTCCTGACTCTCTGAGGTCATTGAAGATCCCATGGGACTTATCATAAGAGTAGGGGTGTTAACCCTGGTGTCCTGACTCTCTGAGGTCATTAAAGATCCCATGGGACTTATCGTAAGAGTAGGGGTGTTAACCCTGGTGTCCTGACTCTCTGTGGTCACTAAAGATCCCATGGGACTTATCATAAGAGTAGGGGTGTTAACCCTGGTGTCCTGACTCTCTGAGGTCATTAAAGATCCCATGGGACTTATCATAAGAGTAGGGGTGTTAACCCTGGTGTCCTGACTCTCTGTGGTCACTAAAGATCCCATGGGACTTATCATAAGAGTAGGGGTGTTAACCCTGGTGTCCTGACTCTCTGAGGTCATTAAAGATCCCATGGGACTTATCATAAGAGTAGGGGTGTTAACCCTGGTGTCCTGACTCTCTGTGGTCACTAAAGATCCCATGGGACTTATCGTAAGAGTAGGGGTGTTATCCCCGGTGTTCTGGCTAAATTCCCAATCTGGCCCTCAAACCATCACGGTCACCTAATAATCCCCAGTTTACAATTGGCTCATTCATCCCCCTCCTCTCCCCTGTAACTATCCCACAGGTCGTTGCTGTAAATGAGAACGTGTTCTCAGTCAACTTACCTGATAAAATAACAGATAAATACATTTTTAAAAACGTCATCACATTACTAGTGAGAGACAGTAGAATTTACTTAATGAATTACTTTAAGGGTGTACAGTGATAACTGTGGCTCTGAGAGAAGGAGAGACAAAATGAGAGGTGACAAAAAAAGTTTTATAAAAGAAAAATAGGGAGACATTTCTGTGTGTGTGTGTGTGTGTGTGTGTGTGTGTGTGTGTGTGTGTGTGTGTGTGTGTGTCTGTGTCTGTGTCTGTGTCTGTGTCTGTGTCTGTGTCTGTGTCTGTGTCTGTGTCTGTGTCTGTGTCTGTGTCTGTGTCTGTGTCTGTGTCTGTGTCTGTGTCTGTGTCTGTGTGTGTGTGTGTGTGTGTGTGTGTGTGTGTGTGTGTGTGTGTGTGTGTGTGTGTGTGTGTGTGTGTGTGTGTGTGTGTGTGTGTGTGTGTGTGTGTGTGAGTGTGTGTGTGTGAGTGAGTGTATTTTAAAGAGCATTCCCTCTGAGCCTCTCCTCTCTGAATAAGGCGTTTTGTTCCTATGTAGCATCACATATATCTGGACAGAAACTGGCAACCAAGCAGCCACACACACACGCGCACGCGCACGCACACGCACACGCACACGCACACGCACACGCACACGCACACGCACACGCACACGCACACGCACACGCACACGCAGGTACTCACACACACACGCAGGTACTCACACACACACGCAGGTACTCACACACTATCATTAACTGAAGACTTATATTTTTTATTAAAGATTCTCTGTAATTAAGTATTACGCGATTAGACTGATTACTCATGTGTGTGTGTGTGTGTAAGTAGAAAAAACATGTCGACTCAGCCTACTTGTACAGAAACGTCAATTTCATCCTCCTATTTTTCATGTCGCCGAAGTGGTCTGTGACTCGGTCATTCAGTACCTGCTTTTAGTTTTTGTTGTCCTAGGCTACCTGGCTAAAATACTTCATTCCTTTCATGGTAAACTTTAGCTAGTTAACGTTAGTCTTCCACATCTAGCTACATATTGAACTTCCATCCTTTCAGGGGCTCAACATTAATTAATGTTTGGATCAGAATTGCCGGTATAATCATTGGCCAGTACTGAGAAATTAAGCAAAACCACAAGTCCAACATAACGCGATACAACATTTCAAGGTCAATGACCTATTGCTATCGATGTGATGTGGTGTGATGTGGTGTCATGTGATGTGATGTGGTGTCATGTGATGTGGTGTCATGTGATGTGATGTGGTGTCATGTGATGTGATGTGGTGTGATGTGATGTGGTGTCATGTGGTGTGATGTGATGTGATGTGGTGTCATGTGATGTGGTGTGGTGTCATGTGATGTGATGTGGTGTCATGTGATGTGGTGTGGTGTCATGTGATGTGATGTGGTGTCATGTGATGTGATGTGGTGTCATGTGATGTGGTGTCATGTGATGTGGTGTCATGTGGTGTCATGTGATGTGATGTGGTGTCATGTGATGTGGTGTGGTGTGATGTGGTGTGGTGTGATGTGGTGTGGTGTCATGTGATGTGGTGTCATGTGATGTGGTGTGGTGTCATGTGATGTGGTGTGATGTGGTGTCATGTGATGTGGTGTCATGTGATGTGGTGTCATGTGGTGTCATGTGATGTGATGTGGTGTCATGTGATGTGGTGTGGTGTCATGTGATGTGGTGTGGTGTGATGTGGTGTGGTGTCATGTGATGTGGTGTCATGTGATGTGGTGTGGTGTGATGTGGTGTGGTGTCATGTGATGTGGTGTGATGTGATGTGGTGTCATGTGATGTGATGTGGTGTCATGTGATGTGGTGTGATGTGATGTGGTGTCATGTGATGTGGTGTCATGTGATGTGGTGTGATGTGATGTGGTGTCATGTGATGTGGTGTCATGTGATGCGATGTGGTGTCATATGATGTGATGTGGTGTCATGTGATGTCATGTGATGTGATGTCATGTGATGTCATGTGATGTGATGTGATGTGGTGTCATGTGATGTCATGTGATGTAATGTGATGCGATGTGGTGTCATATGATGTGATGTGGTGTCATGTGATGTCATGTGATGTAATGTGATGTGATGTGATGTGATGTGATGTGATGTCATGTGATGTCATGTGATGTCATGTGATGTGATGTGGTGTCATGTGATGTGGTGTCATGTGATGTGATGTGATGTGATGTCATGTGATGATGTGGTGTTATGTGATGTCATGTGATGTCATGTGATGTCATGTGGTGTGGTGTGATGTCATGTGATGTGATGTGATGTGGTGTCATGTGGTGTGGTGTGATGTCATGTGGTGTCATGTGATGTGATGTGGTGTCATGTGATGTGATGTGGTGTCATGTGATGTGGTGTGGTGTCATGTGATGTGATGTGGTGTCATGTGATGTGGTGTCATGTGATGTGGTGTGGTGTCATGTGATGTGGTGTGGTGTCATGTGATGTGATGTGGTGTCATGTGATGTGGTGTGGTGTGATGTGGTGTGGTGTCATGTGATGTGGTGTCATGTGATGTGATGTGGTGTCATGTGATGTGATGTGGTGTCATGTGATGTGGTGTGATGTGATGTGGTGTCATGTGATGTGGTGTCATGTGATGTGGTGTGATGTGATGTGGTGTCATGTGATGTGGTGTCATGTGATGTGATGTGTGTGATGTGATGTGGTGTCATGTGATGCGATGTGGTGTCATATGATGTGATGTGGTGTCATGTGATGTCATGTGATGTGATGTGATGTCATGTGATGTGATGTGATGTGGTGTCATGTGATGTCATGTGATGTGATGTCATGTGATGTGATATGATGTGGTGTCATGTGATGTCATGTGATGTGATGTGGTGTCATGTGATGTGATGTGATGTGGTGTTATGTGATGTGGTGTTATGTGATGTGATGTGGTGTTATGTGATGTCATGTGATGTGATGTGGTGTCATGTGATGTGGTGTCATGTGATGATGTGATGTCATATGATGTGATGTGGTGTCATGTGATGTCATGTGATGTGATGTCATGTGATGTGATGTGATGTGGTGTTATGTGATGTGATGTGATGTGATGTGATGTGATGTGGTGTCATGTGATGTCATGTGATGTAATGTGATGCGATGTGGTGTCATATGATGTGATGTGGTGTCATGTGATGTCATGTGATGTGGTGTGATGTCATGTGATGTCATGTGATGTCATGTGATGTGATGTGGTGTTATGTGATGTGGTGTCATGTGATGTGGTGTCATGTGATGTGATGTGATGTGATGTCATATGATGTGATGTGATGTGATGTGATGTCATGTGATGTGATGTGATGTGGTGTCATGTGGTGTGGTGTGATGTCATGTGGTGTCATGTGATGTGATGTGGTGTCATGTGATGTGATGTGGTGTCATGTGATGTGATGTGGTGTCATATGATGTGATGTGGTGTCATGTGATGTCATGTGATGTGGTGTGATGTGATGTGATGTGATGTGGTGTCATGTGATGTGGTGTGATGTCATGTGATGTGGTGTGGTGTGATGTGATGTGATGTGATGTCATGTGATGTGATGTGGTGTCATGTGATGTGGTGTCATGTGATGTGATGTGGTGTCATGTGATGTCATGTGATGTGATGTCATGTGATGTGATGTGATGTGGTGTTATGTGATGTGATGTGATGTGGTGTCATGTGATGTCATGTGATGTAATGTGATGCGATGTGGTGTCATATGATGTGATGTGGTGTCATGTGATGTCATGTGATGTGGTGTGATGTCATGTGATGTCATGTGATGTCATGTGATGTGATGTGGTGTTATGTGATGTGGTGTCATGTGATGTGGTGTCATGTGATGTGATGTGATGTGATGTCATATGATGTGATGTGATGTCATGTGATGTGATGTGATGTGATGTGGTGTCATGTGGTGTGGTGTGATGTCATGTGGTGTCATGTGATGTGATGTGGTGTCATGTGATGTGATGTGGTGTCATGTGATGTGATGTGGTGTCATATGATGTGATGTGGTGTCATGTGATGTCATGTGATGTGGTGTGGTGTGATGTGATGTGATGTGATGTGATGTGATGTGGTGTCATGTGATGTGGTGTGATGTCATGTGATGTGGTGTGGTGTGATGTGATGTGGTGTGGTGTGGTGTGGTGTGGTGTGATGTGATGTGGTGTCATGTGATGTGATGTGGTGTCATGTGATGTGGTGTGATGTGGTGTCATGTGATGTGGTGTGATGTGATGTCATGTGATGTGATGTCATGTGATTGGTGTGAAGCCAAATCCAAACTGACTTCCCTTGACACTTGTTTTTGGTGCACCAGGACCATTCACAGTTGAGCTCACTCATTTTTAGGTCAAAGCTGATTGGCTATTATTTTTTATACTTTTTTTTTTAATCAATGGAGGCCAAATGCTTGCAGATTTCCTTTTGCATTCAATGCTACGGACAGCAACAATGTCATACTCTTTATGACCAGACAGCATCAGACAGATACAGAGACAGAGAGGTGGGATGTTTTCCAGACAGCATCAGATACGGAGACAGAGAGGTGGGATGTTTTCCAGACAGCATCAGATACGGAGACAGAGAGGTGGGATGTTTTCCAGACAGCATCAGATAGATACAGAGACAGAGAGGTGGGATGTTTTCCAGACAGCATCAGATACAGAGACAGAGAGGTGGGATGTTTTCCAGACAGATACAGAGACAGAGACAGAGAGGTGGGATGTTTTCCAGACAGCATCAGATAGATACAGAGACAGAGAGGTGGGATGTTTTCCAGACAGCATCAGATACAGAGACAGAGAGGTGGGATGTTTTCCAGACAGATACAGAGACAGAGAGGTGGGATGTTTTCCAGACAGCATCAGATAGATACGGAGACAGAGAGGTGGGATGTTTTCCAGACAGATACAGAGACAGAGAGGTGGGATGTTTTCCAGACAGATACAGAGACAGAGAGGTGGGATGTTTTCCAGACAGATACAGATACAGAGACAGAGACAGAGAGGTGGGATGTTTTCCAGACAGATACAGAGACAGAGACAGAGAGGTGGGATGTTTTCCAGACAGCATCAGATACAGAGACAGAGAGGTGGGATGTTTTCCAGACAGCATCAGATACAGAGACAGAGAGGTGGGATGTTTTCCAGACAGATACAGAGACAGAGACAGAGAGGTGGGATGTTTTCCAGACAGATACAGAGACAGAGAGGTGGGATGTTTTCCAGACAGCATGAGATAGATACAGAGACAGAGAGGTGGGATGTTTTCCAGACAGCATCAGATACAGAGACAGAGAGGTGGGATGTTTTCCAGACAGCATCAGATACAGAGACAGAGAGGTGGGATGTTTTCCAGACAGCATCAGATACAGAGACAGAGAGGTGGGATGTTTTCCAGACAGATACAGAGACAGAGAGGTGGGATGTTTTCCAGACAGCATCAGATAGATACGGAGACAGAGAGGTGGGATGTTTTCCAGACAGATACAGAGACAGAGGTGGGATGTTTTCCAGACAGATACAGAGACAGAGAGGTGGGATGTTTTCCAGACAGATACAGATACAGAGACAGAGACAGAGAGGTGGGATGTTTTCCAGACAGATACAGAGACAGAGACAGAGAGGTGGGATGTTTTCCAGACAGCATCAGATACAGAGACAGAGAGGTGGGATGTTTTCCAGACAGCATCAGATACAGAGACAGAGAGGTGGGATGTTTTCCAGACAGATACAGAGACAGAGAGGTGGGATGTTTTCCAGACAGCATCAGATAGATACAGAGACAGAGAGGTGGGATGTTTTCCAGACAGCATCAGATAGATACAGAGACAGAGAGGTGGGATGTTTTCCAGACAGCATCAGAGACAGAGAGGTGGGATGTTTTCCAGACAGATACAGAGACAGAGAGGTGGGATGTTTTCCAGACAGATACAGAGACAGAGAGGTGGGATGTTTTCCAGACAGATACAGATACAGAGACAGAGAGGTGGGATGTTTTCCAGACAGCATCAGATAGATACAGAGACAGAGAGGTGGGATGTTTTCCAGACAGCATCAGATACAGAGACAGAGAGGTGGGATGTTTTCCAGACAGCATCAGATAGATACAGAGACAGAGAGGTGGGATGTTTTCCAGACAGCATCAGATAGATACAGAGACAGAGAGGTGGGATGTTTTCCAGACAGCATCAGATACAGAGACAGAGAGGTGGATGTTTTCCAGACAGCATCAGATAGATACGGAGACAGAGAGGTGGGATGTTTTCCAGACAGATACAGAGACAGAGACAGAGAGGTGGGATGTTTTCCAGACAGATACAGATACAGAGACAGAGAGGTGGGATGTTTTCCAGACAGATACAGATACAGAGACAGAGAGGTGGGATGTTTTCCAGACAGCATCAGATACAGAGACAGAGAGGTGGGATGTTTTCCAGACAGCATCAGATACAGATACAGAGACAGAGAGGTGGGATGTTTTCCAGACAGCATCAGATAGATACAGAGACAGAGAGGTGGGATGTTTTCCAGACAGCATCAGATACAGAGACAGAGAGGTGGGATGTTTTTCCAGACAGCATGAGATAGATACAGAGACAGAGAGGTGGGATGTTTTCCAGACAGCATCAGATACAGAGACAGAGAGGTGGGATGTTTTTCCAGACAGCATCAGATAGATACAGAGACAGAGAGGTGGGATGTTTCCAGACAGCATGAGATAGATACAGAGACAGAGAGGTGGGATGTTTTCCAGACAGCATCAGATAGATACAGAGACAGAGAGGTGGGATGTTTTCCAGACAGATACAGAGACAGAGAGGTGGATGTTTTCCAGACAGCATCAGATAGATACGGAGACAGAGAGGTGGGATGTTTTCCAGACAGATACAGAGACAGAGAGGTGGGATGTTTCCAGACAGATACAGAGACAGAGAGGTGGGATGTTTTCCAGACAGATACAGATACAGAGACAGAGACAGAGAGGTGGGATGTTTTCCAGACAGATACAGAGACAGAGACAGAGAGGTGGGATGTTTTCCAGACAGCATCAGATACAGAGACAGAGAGGTGGGATGTTTTCCAGACAGCATCAGATACAGAGACAGAGAGGTGGGATGTTTTCCAGACAGATACAGAGACAGAGACAGAGAGGTGGGATGTTTTCCAGACAGATACAGAGACAGAGAGGTGGGATGTTTTCCAGACAGCATGAGATAGATACAGAGACAGAGAGGTGGGATGTTTCCAGACAGCATCAGATACAGAGACAGAGGTGGGATGTTTTCCAGACAGCATCAGATACAGAGACAGAGAGGTGGGATGTTTTCCAGACAGCATCAGATACAGAGACAGAGAGGTGGGATGTTTCCAGACAGATACAGAGACAGAGAGGTGGGATGTTTTCCAGACAGCATCAGATAGATACGGAGACAGAGAGGTGGGATGTTTTCCAGACAGATACAGAGACAGAGAGGTGGGATGTTTTCCAGACAGATACAGAGACAGAGAGGTGGATGTTTTCCAGACAGATACAGATACAGAGACAGAGACAGAGAGGTGGGATGTTTTCCAGACAGATACAGAGACAGAGACAGAGAGGTGGGATGTTTTTCCAGACAGCATCAGATACAGAGACAGAGAGGTGGGATGTTTTCCAGACAGCATCAGATACAGAGACAGAGAGGTGGGATGTTTTCCAGACAGATACAGAGACAGAGAGGTGGGATGTTTTCCAGACAGCATCAGATAGATACAGAGACAGAGAGGTGGGATGTTTTCCAGACAGCATCAGATAGATACAGAGACAGAGAGGTGGGATGTTTTCCAGACAGCATCAGAGACAGAGAGGTGGGATGTTTTCCAGACAGATACAGAGACAGAGAGGTGGGATGTTTTCCAGACAGATACAGAGACAGAGAGGTGGGATGTTTTCCAGACAGATACAGATACAGAGACAGAGAGGTGGGATGTTTTCCAGACAGCATCAGATAGATACAGAGACAGAGAGGTGGGATGTTTTCCAGACAGCATCAGATACAGAGACAGAGAGGTGGGATGTTTTCCAGACAGCATCAGATAGATACAGAGACAGAGAGGTGGATGTTTCCAGACAGCATCAGATAGATACAGAGACAGAGGGGGATGTTTTCCAGACAGCATCAGATACAGAGACAGAGAGGTGGGATGTTTTCCAGACAGCATCAGATAGATACGGAGACAGAGAGGTGGGATGTTTTCCAGACAGATACAGAGACAGAGACAGAGAGGTGGGATGTTTTTCCAGACAGATACAGATACAGAGACAGAGAGGTGGGATGTTTTCAGACAGATACAGATACAGAGACAGAGAGGTGGGATGTTTTCCAGACAGCATCAGATACAGAGACAGAGAGGTGGGATGTTTTCCAGACAGCATCAGATACAGATACAGAGACAGAGAGGTGGGATGTTTTCCAGACAGCATCAGATAGATACAGAGACAGAGAGGTGGGATGTTTTCAGACAGCATCAGATACAGAGACAGAGAGGTGGGATGTTTTCCAGACAGCATGAGATAGATACAGAGACAGAGAGGTGGGATGTTTTCCAGACAGCATCAGATACAGAGACAGAGAGGTGGGATGTTTTCCAGACAGCATCAGATAGATACAGAGACAGAGAGGTGGGATGTTTTCCAGACAGCATGAGATAGATACAGAGACAGAGAGGTGGGATGTTTTCCAGACAGATACAGAGACAGAGAGGTGGGATGTTCCAGACAGATACAGAGACAGAGAGGTGGGATGTTTTCCAGACAGCATCAGATACAGAGACAGAGAGGTGGGATGTTTTCCAGACAGCATGAGATAGAGTACAGAGACAGAGAGGTGGGATGTTTTCCAGACAGCATCAGATACAGAGACAGAGAGGTGGGATGTTTTCCAGACAGCATCAGATACAGAGACAGAGAGGTGGGATGTTTTCCAGACAGCATCAGATACAGAGACAGAGAGGTGGGATGTTTTCCAGACAGCATCAGATACAGAGACAGAGAGGTGGGATGTTTTCCAGACAGATACAGAGACAGAGAGGTGGGATGTTTTCCAGACAGCATCAGATAGATACAGAGACAGAGAGGTGGGATGTTTTCCAGACAGCATCAGAGACAGAGAGGTGGGATGTTTTCCAGACAGATACAGAGACAGAGAGGTGGGATGTTTTCCAGACAGATACAGAGACAGAGAGGTGGGATGTTTTCCAGACAGATACAGATACAGAGACAGAGAGGTGGGATGTTTTCCAGACAGCATCAGATAGATACAGAGACAGAGGTGGGATGTTTTCCAGACAGCATCAGAGACAGAGGTGGGATGTTTTCCAGACAGATACAGAGACAGAGAGGTGGGATGTTTTCCAGACAGATACAGAGACAGAGGTGGGATGTTTTCCAGACAGATACAGATACAGAGAGGTGGGATGTTTTCCAGACAGAGACAGAGACAGAGAGGTGGGATGTTTTCCAGACAGAGACAAGAGACAGAGAGGTGGGATGTTTTCCAGACAGCATCAGATAGATACAGAGACAGAGAGGTGGGATGTTTTCCAGACAGATACAGAGACAGAGGTGGGATGTTTTCCAGACAGAGACAGAGACAGAGAGGTGGGATGTTTTCCAGACAGCATCAGATAGATACAGAGACAGAGAGGTGGGATGTTTTCCAGACAGCATCAGATACAGAGACAGAGAGGTGGGATGTTTTCCAGACAGCATCAGATACAGAGACAGAGAGGTGGGATGTTTTCCAGACAGATACAGAGACAGAGAGGTGGGATGTTTTCCAGACAGCATCAGATAGATACAGAGACAGAGGTGGGATGTTTTCCAGACAGCATCAGAGACAGAGAGGTGGGATGTTTTCAGACAGATACAGAGACAGAGGTGGGATGTTTTCCAGACAGATACAGAGACAGAGAGGTGGGATGTTTTCCAGACAGATACAGAGACAGAGAGGTGGGAGATGTTTTCCAGACAGCATCAGATAGATACAGAGACAGAGAGGTGGGATGTTTTCCAGACAGCATCAGAGACAGAGAGGTGGGATGTTTCCAGACAGATACAGAGACAGAGAGAGTGGATGTTTTCCAGACAGATACAGAGACAGAGAGGTGGGATGTTTTCCAGACAGATACAGATACAGAGAGGTGGGATGTTTTCCAGACAGAGACAGAGACAGAGAGGTGGGAATGTTTTCCAGACAGAGACAGACAGAGAGGTGGGATGTTTTCCAGACAGCATCAGATAGATACAGAGACAGAGAGAGGTGGATGTTTCCAGACAGATACAGAGACAGAGGAGGTGGGATGTTTTCCAGACAGAGACAGAGACAGAGAGGTGGGATGTTTTCAGACAGCATCAGATAGATACAGAGACAGAGAGGTGGGATGTTTTCCAGACAGCATCAGAGACAGAGAGGTGGGATGTTTTCCAGACAGATACAGAGACAGAGAGGTGGATGTTTTCCAGACAGATACAGAGACAGAGAGGTGGGATGTTTTCCACAGATACAGATACAGAGACAGAGAGGTGGGATGTTTTCCAGACAGCATCAGATAGATACAGAGACAGAGAGGTGGGATATTTTCCAGACAGCATCAGATATACAGAGACAGAGAGGTGGATGTTTTCCAGACAGCATCAGATAGATACAGAGACAGAGAGGTGGGATGTTTTCCAGACAGCATCAGATACAGAGACAGAGAGGTGGGATGTTTTCCAGACAGCATCAGATAGATACGGAGACAGAGAGGTGGGATGTTTTCCAGACAGATACAGAGACAGAGACAGAGAGGTGGGATGTTTTCCAGACAGATACAGAGACAGAGAGGTGGGATGTTTTCCAGACAGATACAGATACAGAGACAGAGAGGTGGGATGTTTTCCAGACAGCATCAGATACAGAGACAGAGAGGTGGGATGTTTTCCAGACAGCATCAGATACAGATACAGAGACAGGAGGTGGGATGTTTTCAGACAGCATCAGATAGATACAGAGACAGAGAGGTGGGATGTTTTCCAGACAGCATCAGATACAGAGACAGAGAGGTGGGATGTTTTCCAGACAGCATGAGATAGATACAGAGACAGAGAGGTGGGATGTTTTCCAGACAGCATCAGATACAGAGACAGAGAGGTGGATGTTTTCCAGACAGCATCAGATAGATACAGAGACAGAGAGGTGGGATGTTTTCCAGACAGCATGAGATAGATACAGAGACAGAGAGGTGGGATGTTTTCCAGACAGATACAGAGACAGAGAGGTGGGGGATGTTTTCCAGACAGATACAGAGACAGAGGGTGGGATGTTTTCCAGACAGCATCAGATACAGAGACAGAGAGGTGGGATGTTTTCCAGACAGCATCAGATACAGAGACAGAGAGGTGGGATGTTTTCCAGACAGATACAGAGACAGAGACAGAGAGGTGGGATGTTTTCTCCGGTCAGATTTGATTCGGAAAATTATGAACCAGACGAAACATCAAATTATTTTGAATGTTTTTTCTTGATACATATTTATTATTTAAATCTATGGTAATAATATCGGGTTAAATGACATTCCTTAGACCTATAATTCATTACTCATTACAGCTAAATACATGTATGTATTAAATTAAAAAGTTACTTTAAACAACATTAAAAACACACACTTTGAAGCTCATTTCTAAACACCGTAGAAAAACAGCATACTATGATTTCAATTCTCAGAGTGCAATGCTCTGCCTATAGCTGCTGGCTGGCTAGTGGCGCTGCTGGTAGTCGCAGAGACTAATGCAATGCTCTGCCCCCATAGCTGCTGGCTGGCTAGTGGCTGCTGGTAGTCGCAGAGACTAACGCAATGCTCTGCCTATGGCTGCTGGCTGGCTAGTGGCTGCTGCTAGTTCGCAGAGACTAACGCAATGCTCTGCCCCCATAGCTGCTGGCTGGCTAGTGGCTGCTGCTAGTTCGCAGAGACTAACGCAATGCTCTGCCTATAGCTGCTGGCTGGCTAGTGGCTGCTGCTAGTTCGCAGAGACTAACGCAATGCTCTGCCTATAGCTGCTGGCTGGCTAGTGGCTGCTGCTAGTTCGCAGAGACTAACGCAATGCTCTGCCCCCATAGCTGCTGGCTGGCTAGTGGCTGCTGCTAGTTCGCAGAGACTAACGCAATGCTCTGCCCCCATAGCTGCTGGCTGGCTAGTGGCTGCTGCTAGTTCGCAGAGACTAATGCAATGCTCTGCCCCCATAGCTGCTGGCTGGCTAGTGGCTGCTGCTAGTTCGCAGAGACTAACGCAATGCTCTGCCCCCATAGCTGCTGGCTGGCTAGTGGCTGCTGCTAGTTCGCAGAGACTAACGCAATGCTCTGCCTATAGCTGCTGGCTGGCTAGTGGCTGCTGCTAGTTCGCAGAGACTAACGCAATGCTCTGCCTATAGCTGCTGGCTGGCTAGTGGCTGCTGCTGGTTCGCAGAGACTAACGCAATGCTCTG
>NW_025748717.1:0-5000 GCF_021184085.1 Oncorhynchus gorbuscha
CTGTGCAGCCGTGTTCATTGATCTGGCCAAGGCTTTCGACTCTGTCAATCACCACATCCTCATCGGCAGACTCGACAGCCTTGGTTTCTCAAATGGTTGCCTCGCCTGGTTCACCAACTACTTCTCTGATAGAGTTCAGTGTGTCAAATCGGAGGGTCTGCTGTCCGGACCTCTGGCAGTTTCTATGGGGGTGCCACAGGGTTCAATTCTTGGACCGACTCTCTTCTCTGTATACATCAATGATGTCGCTCTTGCTGCTGGTGAGTCTCTGATCCACCTCTACGCAGACGACACCATTCTGTATACGTCTGGCCCTTCTTTGGACACTGTGTTAACAACCCTCCAGGCAAGCTTCAATGCCATACAACTCTCCTTCCATGGCCTCCATCTGTTCTTAAATACAAGTAAAACTAAATGCATACTCTTCAACTGATCGCTACCCGCACCTGCCCGCCTGTCCAACATCACTACTCTGGACGGCTCTGACTTAGAATACGTGGACAACTACAAATACTGGTTAGACTGTAAACTCTCCTTCCAGACCCATATCAAACATCTCCAATCCAAAGTTAAATCTAGAATTGGCTTCCTATTTCTCAACAAAGCATCCTTCACTCATGCTGCCAAACATACCCTTGTAAAACTGACCCATCCTACCAATCCTCGACTTTGACGATGTCATTTACAAAATAGCCTCCAATACCCTACTCAACAAATTGGATGCAGTCTATCACAGTGCAATCCGTTTTGTCACCAAAGCCCCATATACTACCCACCATTGCGACCTGTACGCTCTCGTTGGCTGGCCCTCGCTTCATACTCGTCGCCAAACCCACTGGCTCCATGTCATCTACAAGACCCTGCTAGGTAAAGTCCCCCTTTATCTCAGCTCGCTGGTCACCATAGCATCTCCCACCTGTAGCACACGCTCCAGCAGGTATATCTCTCTAGTCACCCCCAAAACCAATTCTTTCTTTGGCCGCATCTCCTTCCAGTTCTCTGCTGCCAATGACTGGAACGAACTACAAAAAGCACTGAAACTGGAAACACGTATCTCCCTCACTAGCTTTAAGCACCAACTGTCAGAGCAGCTCACATATTACTGCACCTGTACATAGCCCACCTATATTTTAGCCCAAACAACTACTTCTTCCCTACTGTATTTATACATTTTGCTCCTTTGCACCCTATTATTTTTATTTCTACGTTGCACATTCTTCCATTGCAAATCTACCATTCCAGTGTTTTACTTGCTATATTGTATTTACTTTGCCACCATGGCCTTATTTTGCCTTTACCTCCCTTAGCTCACCTCATTTGCTCACATTGTATATAGTCTTGTTTATACTGTATTATTGACTGTATGTTTGTTTTACTCCATGTGTAACTCTGTGTCATTGTATGTGTCGAACTGCTTTGCTTTATCTTGGCCAATTGATATAGATAGATAGATGTTATGTTATGTTAGATATAGATAGAGTTAGACCACCTTCTGTAGCTCAGTTGGTAGAGCATGGCGCTTGTAACGCCAGGGTAGTGGGTTCGATCCCCGGGACCACCCATACGTAGAATGTATGCACACATGACTGTAAGTCGCTTTGGATAAAAGCGTCTGCTAAATGGCATATATTATTATTATTATTATTATTATTTATGTTATGTTAGATATAGATAGATAGATGTTATGTTAGATATAGATAGGTAGATGTTATGTTAGATATAGATAGATGTTATGTTGTGTTAGATATAGATAGATGTTATGTTAGATATAGATAGATAGATGTTATGTTATGTTCGATATAGATAGATGTTATGTTAGATAAAGAATCAAATCAAATCAAATTTTATTTGTCCCATACACATGGTTAGCAGATGTTAATGCGAGTGTAGCGAAATGCTTGTGCTTCCAGTTCCGACAATGCAGTAATAACCAACAAGTAATCTAACTAAAAATTCTAAAACTAATTTCTTATACACAGTGTAAGGGGATAAAGAATATGTACATAAAGATATATGAATGAGTGATGGTACAGAGCAGCATAGGCAAGATACAGTAGATGGTATCGAGTACAGTATATACATATGAGATGAGTATGTAAACAAGGTGGCATAGTTAAAGTGGCTAGTGATACATGTATTACATAAAGATGCAGTAGATGATAGAGTTACAGTATATACGTATACATATGAGATGAATAATGTAGGATATGTAAACATTATATTAGGTAGCATTGTTTAAAGTGGCTAGTGATATATTTTACATCCTTTCCCATCAATTCCCATTATTGAAGTGGCTGGAGTTGAGTCAGTGTGTTGGCAGCAGACACTCAATGTTAGTGGTTGCTGTTTAACAGTCTGATGGCCTTGAGATAGAAGCTGTTTTTCAGTCTCTCGGTCCCAGCTTTGATGCACCTGTACTGACCTCGCCTTCTGGATGATAGCGGGGTGAACAGGCAGTGGCTCGGGTGGGTGTTGTCCTTGATGATCTTTATGGCCTTCCTGTAACATCGGGTGGTGTAGGTGTCCTGGAGGGCAGGTAGTTTGCCCCCAGTGATACGTTGTGCAGACCTCACTACCCTCTGGAGAGCCTTACGGTTGTGGGCGGAGCAGCTGCCGTACCAGGCGGTGATACAGCCCGCCAGGATGCTCTCGATTGTGCATCTGTAGAAGTTTGTGAGTGCTTTTGGTGACAAGCCAAATTTCTTCAGCCTCCTGAGGTTGAAGAGACGCTGCTGCGCCTTCTTCACGATGCTGTCTGTGTGAGTGGACCAATTCAGTTTGTCTGTGATGTGTATGCCGAGGAACTTAAAACTTACTACCCTCTCCACTACTGTTTCATCGATGTGGATAGGGGGGTGTTCCCTCTGCTGTTTCCTAAAGTCCACAATCATCTCCTTAGTTTTGTTGACATTGAGTGTGAGGTTATTGTCCTGACACCACACTCCGAGGGCCCTCACCTCCTCCCTGTAGGCCGTCTCGTCGTTGTTGGTAATCAAGCCTACCACTGTTGTGTCGTCCGCAAACTTGATGATTGAATTGGAGGCATGCGTTGCCGCGCAGTCGTGGGTGAAGGGTGAACAGGGAGTACAGGAGAGGGCTCAGAACACACCCTTGTGGGGCCCCAGTGTTGAGGATCAGCGGGGTGGAGATGTTGTTGCCTACCCTCACCACCAAGGGGCGGCCCGTCAGGAAGTCCAGTACCCAGTTGCACAGGGCGGGGTCTAGACCCAGGGTCTCGAGCTTGATGACGAGCTTGGAGGGTACTATGGTGTTAAATGCCGTGCTGTAGTCGATGAACAGCATTCTCACATAGGTATTCCTCTTGTCCAGATGGGTTAGGGCAGTGTGCAGTGTGGTTGAGATTGCGTCGTCTGTGGACCTATTTGGGCGGTAAGCAAATTGGAGTGGGTCTAGGGTGTCAGGTACGGTGGAGGTGATATGGTCCTTGACTAGTCTCTCAAAGCACTTCATGACGACGGAAGTGAGTGCTACGGGCGGTAGTTGTTTAGCTCAGTTACCTTAGCTTTCTTGGGAACAGGAACAATGGTGGCCCTCTTGAAGCATGTGGGAACAGCAGACTGGTATAGGGATTGATTGAATATGTCCGTAAACACACCAGCCAGCTGGTCTGCAGATGCCCTGAGGGCGCGGCTGGGGATGCCGTCTGGGCCTGCAGCCTTGCGAGGGTTAACACGTTTAAATGTTTTACTCACCTCGGCTGCAGTGAAGGAGAGACCGCATGTTTTCATTGCAGGCTGTGTCAGTGGCACTGTATTGTCCTCAAAGCGGGAAAAAAAAGTTATTTAGTCTGCCTGAGAGCAAGACATCCTGGTCCGTGACTGAGCTGGGTTTCTTCTTATAGTCCGTGATTGACTGTAGACCCTGCCACATGCCTCTTGTGTCTGAGCCGTTGAATTGAGATTCTACTTTGTCTCTATACTGACGCTTAGCTTGTTTAATAGCTGCACTGTAGATATTAGATATAGATAGATATTAGATAGATATATTTATTTTTACATTTATTTAACCAGGCAAGTCAGATAAGAACATATTCTTATTTTCAATGATGGCCTGGGAACAGTGTTCAGGGGCAGAACGACAGATTTGTACCTTGTCAGCTCGGGGGTTTGAACTCGCAACCTTCCGGTTACTAGTCCAACGCTCTAACCACTAGGCTACGCTGCCGCCCCAAAATTATGTTATGTTATGTTAGATATAGATAGATATATGTTATGTTATGTTAGATATAGATAGATGTTATGTTAGATATAGATAGATAGATGTTATGTTATGTTCGATATATATGTATGTTATGTTAGATATAGCCGTAATTAAAGACTGTTCAAATAGGAACCCTGTTCTCGTTCCTCTTCGTAACTTAATGTACCATATAATGGGAAGCAGTGCATCATGGTACCAGATTCTGTCCTCACCTGAGCACCTCGCCTGTTTGTTGCCATAATTACTGTATCCAGGTAGACAGAGGCAACTGTAGCTTCCTTCCTGGTTCTGACAGGTCCCTTCCTCTCCACAGATACCAGCAGTTACATTACACTCATCTATGTCTGAGGGAGAGAAAGAGAGAGAGAGGGGTAGGAGAGAGAGAGAGAGAGAGAGAGAGAGGGGGAGGGGAGAGAGAGAGGGAGGGATGGATAGAGGGGGAGAGGAGAGAGAGGGAGAGAGGGGGAAGCGAGAGAGAGGGAGAGAGGGAGAGAGAGAGAGAGGGGGAGGGATGGATAGAGGGGAGAGGGAGAGAGGGGGAGAGGGATAGAGAGGGAGAGAGAGAGAGGGAGAAGGAGAGAGAGGGAGAGAGGGAGAGAGAGAGAGGGAGCGAGAGGGATAGGGGGAGAGAGAGAGGGATGGATAGAGGGAGAGAGGGGGAGAGGGGGAGAGAGAGAGAGATTCCTTTGACATGTAGCACACACACACACACACACACGCACACACACACACACACACACACACACACACACACACACACACACACACACACACACACA
>NW_025748717.1:10000-12500 GCF_021184085.1 Oncorhynchus gorbuscha
TTGACTCAAGACATTTCAGCTTTTCATTTCACACACACACACACACACACACACACACACACACACACACACACACACACACACACACACACACACACACACACACACACACACACACACACACACACACACACACACACACACACACACACACACACACACACACACACACACTTCTTCTCTCTCTCTTTCTTCTTTCTCTCATTCTGTCTGTCTGTCTGTCTGTCTGTCTGTCTGTCTGTCTGTCTGTCTGTCTGTCTGTCTGTCTGTCTGTCTGTCTGTCTGTCTGTCTGTCTGTCTGTCTGCTGGCTGGCTGGCTGGCTGGCTGGCTGGCTGGCTGGCTGGCTGGCTGGCTGGCTGGCTGGCTGGCTGACTGAAAGAAATATGTGTCTCTAATATGGTCATAAATTGGGCAGGAGGTTAGGAAGTGCAGCTCAGTTTCCACCTCATTTTGTGGGCAGTGTGCACATAGCCTATCTTCTCTTGAGAGCCAGGTCTGCTTTTGGCAGTCTTTCTCAATAGCAAGGCTATGCTCATTCAGACAAGGCAAAGAAATAGAGAAATCTGTCCTCGTGTCAGACCTGGGTTCAAATACTGTTTAAAACGTTTCAGATCCTTTCATTTGTAGCCTGTCTGAAGTGCTGTATGGGCAGGGTTTGTACGGTAGACACTATTCTATTGGTTCAATTACTCCAGGCAAACTCAATAAAGCCCAGATTAACTGTTTGCAATATATATCGAGTAGTATTTGAACCCAGCTCTGACTCATTCAGGAACTCTCCAAATAGCCAACTGGTGTCAGTGGTGCAACTCTGTTGATTCCTGGAAACAGTGGTATTCTGACAGTAATAAATAACAGAACATACCCTGAACATAGTACTACATCCATAACATCCATTACATAACTAGCTGAACATAGTACTACATCCATAACATCCATAAAACAACTACCTGAACATAGTACTACATCTATAACACAACTACCTGAACATAGAACTACATCCATAACATCTATAACACAACTACCTGAACATTACATACAACTACCTGAACATAGTACTACATCCATAACATAACTACCTGAACATAGTACTACATCCATAACATCTATAACACAACTACCTGAACATAGTACTACATCCATAACATCCATAACATAACTACCTGAACATAGTACTACATCTATAACACAACTACCTGAACATAGTACTACATCTATAACATCCATAACACAACTACCTGAACATAGTACTACATCCATAACATAACTACCTGAACATAGTACTACATCCATAACATCCATAACATAACTACCTGAACATAGTACTACATCCATAACATCCATAACATAACTACCTGAACATAGTACTACATCCATAACATAACACAACTACCTGAACATAGAACTACATCCATAACATAACTACCTGAACATAGTACTACATCCATAACATCCATAACATAACTACCTGAACATAGTACTACATCCATAACATAACTACCTGAACATAGTACTACATCTATAACATCCATAACACAACTACCTGAACATAGTACTACATCCATAACATAACTACCTGAACATAGTACTACATCCATAACATAACTACCTGAACATAGTACTACATCCATAACATCCATAACATAACTACCTGAACATAGTACTACATCCATAACATAACTACCTGAACATAGTACTACATCCATAACATAACTACCTGAACATAGTACTACATCCATAACATAACTACCTGAACATAGTACTGAACATAGTATACATACATAACATGCCATTTAACTACCTGAACATAGTATCCTAACATCCATAACATAACTACCTGAACATAGTACTACATCCATAACATAACTGGTCCTGAACATAGTACTACATCCATAACATAACTACCTGAACATAGTACTACATCCATAACATCATAACTGAGCTACAGAAGGAACATAGTACTACATCCATAACATAACTACCTGAACATGAGTACTACATCCATAACATCATAACACAACTACCTGAACATAGTACTACATCCATAACATCATAACATAACTACCTGAACATAGTACTACATCCATAACATAACTAACTGAACATAGTACTACATCCATAACTACCTGAACATAGAACTACATCCATAACATCATAACACAACTACCTGAACATAGTACTACATCCATAACATAACTACCTGAACATAGTACTACATCCATAACATAACTACCTGAACATAGAACTACATCCATAACATCATAACACAACTACCTGAACATAGTACTACATCCATAACATCTATAACACAACTACCTGAACATAGTACTACATCCATAACATAACTACCTGAACATAGTACTACATCCACAATATAACTACGTGAACATAGTTCATAACATAACATAGTAGCTAACGTATATTAAGTTGTTATCTTATCTTAGAATATAACATAAAACATACCAAAGCCCAGTATAACATAACACAAGCTGACATCTG
>NW_025748717.1:17500-31579 GCF_021184085.1 Oncorhynchus gorbuscha
TGAACCTACAGGAACGGGCCACCGCCTTGATGTTAGTTGAGAACGACAGGGTGTTGTCCAGGATCACGCCAAGGTTCTTGGCGCTCTGGGAGGAGGACACAATGGAGTTGTCAACCGTGATGGCGAGATCATGGAACGGGCAGTCCTTCCCCGGGAGGAAGAGCAGCTCCGTCTTGCCGAGGTTCAGCTTGAGGTGGTGATCCGTCATCCACACTGATATGTCTGCCAGACATGCAGAGATGCGATTCGCCACCTGGTCATCAGAAGGGGGAAAGGAGAAGATTAGTTGTGTGTCGTCTGCATAGCAATGATAAGAGAGACCATGTGAGGTTATGACAGAGCCAAGTGACTTGGTGTATAGCGAGAATAGGAGAGGGCCAAGAACAGAGCCCTGGGGGACACCAGTGGTGAGAGCGCGTGGTGAGGAGACAGTTTCTCGCCACGCCACCTGGTAGGAGCGACCTGTCAGGTAGGACGCAATCCAAGCGTGGGCCGCGCCGGAGATGCCCAACTCGGAGAGGGTGGAGAGGAGGATCTGATGGTTCACAGTATCGAAGGCAGCCGATAGATCTAGAAGGATGAGAGCAGAGGAGAGAGAGTTAGCTTTAGCAGTGCGGAGCGCCTCCGTGATACAGAGGAGAGCAGTCTCAGTTGAATGACTAGTCTTGAAACCTGACTGATTTGGATCAAGAAGGTCATTCAGAGAGAGATAGCGGGAGAGCTGGCCAAGGACGGCACGTTCAAGAGTTTTGGAGAGAAAAGAAAGAAGGGATACTGGTCTGTAATTGTTGACATCGGAGGGATCGAGTGTAGGTTTTTTCAGAAGGGGTGCAACTCTCGCTGTCTTGAAGACGGAAGGGACGTAGCCAGCGGTCAGGGATGAGTTGATGAGCGAGGTGAGGTAAGGGAGAAGGTCTCCGGAAATGGTCTGGAGAAGAGAGGAGGGGATAGGGTCAAGCGGGCAGGTTGTTGGGCGGCCGGCCGTCACAAGACGCGAGATTTCATCTGGAGAGAGAGGGGAGAAAGAGGTCAGAGCACAGGGTAGGGCAGTGTGAGCAGAACCAGCGGTGTCGTTTGACTTAGCAAACGAGGATCGGATGTCGTCGACCTTCTTTTCAAAATGGTTGACGAAGTCATCTGCAGAGAGGGAGGAGGGGGGGAGGGGGAGGGGGCGGAGGATTCAGGAGGGAGGAGAAGGTGGCAAAGAGCTTCCTAGGGTTAGAGGCAGATGCTTGGAATTTAGCGTGGTAGAAAGTGGCTTTAGCAGCAGAGACAGAGGAGGAAAATGTAGAGAGGAGGGAGTGAAAGGATGCCAGGTCCGCAGGGAGGCGAGTTTTCCTCCATTTCCGCTCGGCTGCCCGGAGCCCTGTTCTGTGAGCTCGCAATGAGTCATCGAGCCACGGAGCGGGAGGGGAGGACCGAGCCGGCCTGGAGGATAGGGGACATAGAGAGTCAAGGGATGCAGAGAGGGAGGAGAGGAGGGTTGAGGAGGCAGAATCAGGAGATAGGTGGGAGAAGGTTTGAGCGGAGGGAAGAGATGATAGGATGGAAGAGGAGAGAGTAGCGGGGGGAGAGAGAGCGAAGGTTGGGACGGCGCGATACCATCCGAGTAGGGGCAGTGTGGGAGGTGTTGGATGAGAGCGAGAGGGAAAAGGATACAAGGCAGTGGTCGGAGACTTGGAGGGGAGTTGCAATGAGGTTAGTGGAAGAACAGCATCTAGTAAAGATGAGGTCGAGCGTATTGCCTGCCTTGTGAGTAGGGGGGAAGGTGAGAGGGTGAGGTCAAAAGAGGAGAGGAGTGGAAAGAAGGAGGCAGAGAGGAAAGAGTCAAAGGTAGACGTGGGGAGGTTAAAGTCGCCCAGAACTGTGAGAGGTGAGCCGTCCTCAGGAAAGGAGCTTATCAAGGCATCAAGCTCATTGATGAACTCTCCGAGGGAACCTGGAGGGCGATAAATGATAAGGATGTTAAGCTTGAAAGGGCTAGTAACTGTGACAGCATGGAATTCAAAGGAGGCGATAGACAGATGGGTAAGGGGAGAAAGAGAGAATGACCACTTGGGAGAGATGAGGATCCCGGTGCCACCACCCCGCTGACCAGACGCTCTCGGGGTGTGCGAGAACACGTGGGCGGACGAAGAGAGAGCAGTAGGAGTAGCAGTGTTGTCTGTGGTGATCCATGTTTCCGTCAGTGCCAAGAAGTCGAGGGACTGGAGGGAGGCATAGGCTGAGATGAACTCTGCCTTGTTGACCGCAGATTGGCAGTTCCAGAGGCTACCGGAGACCTGGAACTCCACGTGGGTCGTGCGCGCTGGGACCACCAGAGTAGGGTGGCCGCGGCCACGCGGTGAGGAGCGTTTGTATGGTCTGTGCAGAGAGGAGAGAACAGGGATAAACAGACACATAGTTGACAGGCTACAGAAGAGGCTACGCTAATGCAAAGGAGATTGGAATGACAAGTGGACTACACGTCTCGAATGTTCAGAAAGTTAAGCTACGTAGCAAGAATCTTATTGACTAAAATGATTAAAATGATACAGTACTGCTGAAGTAGGCCAGCTGGCAGTGGGTGCGTTGTTGACACTACACTAATCAAGTCGTTCCGTTGAGTGTAATAGTTTCTGCAGTGTTGCTATTCGGGGGCTAGCAGGCTAGCTAGCAGTGTTGTTTACGTTACGTTGCGTTAAAAGAACGACAATAGATGGCTAGCGAACCTAGAAAATCGCTCTAGACTACACAATTATCTTTGATACAAGACGGCTATGTAGCTAGCTAAGTAGCTAGCTACGATCAAACAAATCAAACCGTTGTACTGTAATGAAATGAAGTGAAAATGTGATACTACCTGTGAATGCGACCGGGTAGTTGAGTTCTATACAGAAGACGTTGGCTAGCGTTGGCTAGCTAGCAGAGTCACCTACGTTAAGGACGACAAATAGCTGGCTAGCTAACCTCGGTAAATGAAGATAATCACTCTAAGACTACACACTCTAAACCTAAACAACACAATTATCTTGGATACGAAGATACGAAGAGAGCAAAGACAGCTATGTAGCTAGCTAACACTAAACTAATCAAGTCGTTCAGTTGAGTGTAATAGTTTCTCCAGTGCAGCTAATCAGTGGACGTTAGCTAGCTGGCTAGTGAAGACTACGTTAGGACGGCGAAATACGATAATTACGCAATTATCTTTGATACAAAGACGGCTATGTAGCTAGCTGAGAAGAAATTGCTAAGATAAGACAAATCAAACCGTTGTGATATAATGAAATATAATGAAAAAGTTATACTACCCGTTGGAGCCGTTGGAGCGAAGTGCAGATGCGACCACTCGCTCCAACCGGAACATCCTTATCATGCTCATAGTAGATCCAAGTTGTTGCTATGGGTAACCAAGTTTACCATCAGATACCAACTAACTAAGTTATAAATGAAGACATGAGACAGAGAGGAAGTTGAGGTGGAGATTAAAACACCCAGAAACCCACAGCACACCAGTGATGAAAATGTTACCATGGTAACCATCCTAGCATGCATCCCAAATGACAACCTATTATACAGTGTACTTTGGGCCCTGGTCTAATGTAGTGCATTATACAGGGAATAGGGCCATGGTCTAATGTAGTGCACTATACAGGGAATAGGGTGTCATTTGGGCCTCAACACTACAAAGAGGAAGCTGCCAGTGGAATAACGGTATCTACAGCAACAGAGGAAAGTCCCTACTGTATTATAAGCACCACACTCAGATCAGTTTACATTGTCCCTTACTGATCATCATTATCCAGGCTTACACAGTAACTGAACCTAGACCTGTCCTTATGGGGCGGTTTGCAGTGGCACAACAGTAACCTCTGTTTGAGGAAGTAGTATTGGGAACAGTGAGGGTAGTGACCTCTCTAACAGTCTAGTTCAGGGGGGTCACACTCATTTTGCCGAGTGGGCCGCATTTGATCTTCAACCTGGTCCGGAGGACCGCACTTAAAATGTCATATTATTTCCTCTGCATCGTTTTCTCTGAGATATCCATCACTATTTGACTGTCTAAATATAAGACACCTCTACCATGTCAGATATAGAATTGTATACAATTTTGAGTTAGCATTCCAATATTACACTATATAAAGTGTAATATAAAAAAGAAACACTGGATTTTTGACATAAAAAGTTATAAAAAGTTGTTTACAGTTTTTCTCAGTCGCTTTGGTGCATTTCTTAGATCAAAAGTGCAATTCTTGATACTACTTGTACAAATTCCAAATCATCTATTCACTTGTGCACATCATTAAAGCAATTTCTTATTCCTTTTGAACAAATTGCAATTGATAATGTACAAGTGTCAGCTTTTTTCCACATTATCAATTGCTCATGTCATGTTGATCAAAATATAGTAGATGGTTCTCTGTTGAATAGTCTCACCCCTCAAAACATCTAGGCATTAGTTCCTTGCATAAGCCATTACATGCAAAATTGTTGAACTATTTGTCATAAACTGTCAAGCATAGTTTTACACATTTCTATTAGACCTTTTGTACAAAAACGTGAATTGATGAATCGTGCAGGTGAAATTGACCCTCACTCATGAAGGAATGTAGTGTTAGTTCAACCAACAATCAACCAGTTGTCTAAATTGCTCAAAGTTGCATCTCATGAAGAATCAATTGGCAAGGATATATAGACAGACCACAACACAGAGTTGCAATTTTCCAATAATGGATGGACCAGGAAACGAACAGGGTCAACAGCCAAGAGGAGGAAGAAGAGGAGCAAGGATGCGTGGTGGAAGGCAAAACAGAGGAAGAGGCAGAAGAGGACATGGGCGCATATCTGATGACATAAGGGCCACTATTGTAGATCATGTTGTCAATCATGGCCTTACAATGGCTGAGACGGGTCGAAGGGTGCAGCCGAATATTGGGAGATCAACCATGTCCTCAATAGTTCAAACGTTTCGAAGAGAGAACAGGTATGTCCACCAATGTACAGTGCACTGTTACTGTATATAAGCAGTATACTGTATACTTCCTACAATGCTTCATATTACAGTAGTCCACTTGTATTTCACAGCATACAGAAATATACTCTATACAGATACATACTGCACCTTACATGCACCCACCTGTATGTTTTACAGTCAAATGTGTGTTCGCATAGTTTTTGTTTATGTGAAAGTGTGCGATGCATCACTGCATTTCCCCACATAGGACTGACTGCAAGATTACCTCAAACCGGTGGCCAACGATGTCTTTGAAAACATCCATAAGGTTCGCATCTCAGCCATCGACAGGTTGCTGCATAGAAACCAGATGAGTATGAAACAGCTGTACCGTGTACCATTCCAAAGGAATGAGGACAGAGTTAAGGAGCTACGGTACCAGTATGTACAGGTAAAACATATATCTATGTAACTCCTTTACAGCAACATTTTATAGTGACATAGTAGTGACAGACAGGTGTATAGACCAGGTGTGTTAGTGCACATGCCCAGAGGGCTGCGCACCGAGGGAACCCACACACACTCATCCTCATCTGTAGTGGACACACACACACAAGCTAAGCTGAGATACTCGCAACACACACACACACACACACACACACACACACACACACACACACACACACACACACACACACACACACACACACACACACACACACACACACACACACACACACACACACACACACACACACACACACACACACACACACACACACACACACACACACACACACACACACACGGATGCACAAATACACACACACATCCTCATCTGTAGTGGACACACACAAAGCATGTTGAGCCCTTGCCACACACACAGACACACAGACACACAGACACACACACACGGACACACAAACATGCCGTTCTCACCTAGCAATCACACTTGCACAAACCAAACAGGGTATCCATTACAACCATTGCCGTGCTGATGTGACAACATAATATTATTTGCGTTGTCGTGGAAATTACCACCAGGGACTCAAAGTCAAACTTAAATGAATCACTCTTTATTATCAGCAAGCTGGAGAGGTTCCAACAAACTTCATGCATAGTTCACATCGGTCAGGAGCTCTGCCGGGACAGTCCCGTTAGTTCTCTAATATACGGCTATCCACACAATTCATATTAGCATGATTTACATGATTCATTATGCAAAATTGGTTCCTGCAAGTGACTGACTGACTGATAACTAACAAGGGTTCTTCTCTCAAAACTTGAAACTGAGATACTCAAGGGTTCTTCTCTTGAAAACCTTGAAACTGAGATACTCATTTTGGTTCCCAGAACAATGTTCTGGGCGTATTGTCAATTGGTCTGAGGAGGTGGTCACAGTCACCTGCACGAACCAAGATAGAGTGAGAGGAGATGCTGTGTACAATTCAATGCTACCTCTTCAGACAGCAACATTTTCCCTCCTTGTATGACACTGTGATAACTATTGTTAAAACTGTTGAAATGGCTTTTAACACGTCGTTTTTCAAAATAAAAGCCTGAAACCAGACAAACTATTTAAATGAAAAACAGCCACATGAAAACAATTCCACTTCCTGGATGGATTTTTCTCAGGTTTTCACCTGCCATATCAGTTCTGTTATACTCACAGGCATATTATTTTAACAGTTTTGGAAACTTTAGAGTGTTTTCTATCCAAATCTACTAATTATATGCATATCCTAAATTCTGGGATTAAGAAACAGGCAATTTACTTTGGGCATGCTTTTCATCAGGAGGTAAAAATACTACCCCCGACCCAAGAGAGGAGATAGGTATCCTAGTGGCAGGTAGCCTAGTGGTTAGAGCATTGGGACAATAACCAAATGGTTGCTTGATCGAATCCCCGGAGCTGAAAGACAAGATACATGTTGTTCTGCCCCTGAACAGGGCAGTTAACCCACTGTTCCTAGGGCATCATTGTAAGTAACATTTTGTTTTTAACTGACTTGTCTAGTCAAATAAAGGTTCAATTTAAATAAAAATAAACTGAAAAACAGCCGGATCCAGGTATCTTTATACTGTATATTACTACAGTCTCACTAACTGTTAAATGCCTCAGCAAGTCTTTAAAAAGGAAATGTACACAATCTGTAATGGCTCTGTGATGCCAGACGCTGGGAGACGAGAAGTAAGTACAGGGAATGAATATTTAATGGATTAACAGACACGAAAACCAGTAAGAGCTTCTGGACAGGAGAAACAATGCAACATCAATGCAGATGTGTAAAATGAACTGGATGGGTGACAGATATAGGATAGATAATCAATGACGTGATGGAGACCAGGTGAGTCCGATGAAGTGCTGGGGCGCGTAACGATGGGGAGAGGTGTGAGTAATGATGAGCCGCCTGGCAACCTCGAGCGTCAGAGAGGGGGAGCAGGAGCAGACGTGACAAAATCATTGGTAAACTCATCAGATAACTTGATATTGGACTTTCCATCAGTACTGGAAGAAAGAAAATAAACATATACTTAGTTTTCACTCTGCTACATCTTAATTAGTGCTAAAAAAAGTCTTCATCTTAATCGAGCTTATTGCATCTTGGGCAAAAAGTCTTGATAAAACCATGTGTAAACAGAATCATACTTCAGACACTTCAGATGATACCGTGTCCCATTAAACAGAATCATACTTCAGACACTTCAGATGATACCATGTCCCATTAAACAGAATCATACTTCAGACACTTCAGATGATACCGTGTCCCATTAAACAGAATCATACTTCAGACACTTCAGATGATACCGTGTCCCATTAAACAGAATCATACTTCAGACACTTCAGATGATACCGTGTCCCATTAAACAGAATCATACTTCAGACACTTCAGATGACACCGTGTCCCATTAAACAGAATCATACTTCAGACACTTCAGATGATACCGTGTCCCATTAAGCAGAACAGGCACCTTCTAAAGTAAACAATCCCAGAGCTCCTTTCTTGGAATCAAATCATTTTGAACCTGTTGCATTGACATGCAGAACCAGTCCACAGATTGGACACACCTACTCATTCAAGGGTTTTTCTTTATTTTGAACATTACTACATTGTAAAATAAAAGTGAAGACATCAAAACTATGAAATAACACATATGGAATCATGTAGTAACTAAAAAGGTTTTAAACAAATCAAAATATATTTTATATCTGAGATTCTTCAAAGTAGCCACCCTTTTCCTTGATGACAGCTTTGCACACTCTTGGCATTCTCTAAACCAGCTTCACCTCGAATGCTTTTCCAAAAGTCTTGAAGGAGTTCCCACATGTTGGCTGCTTTTCCTTTACTATGTAGTCCAACTCATCCCAAACAATGTATATTGTGTTTGAGGTCGGGTGATTGTAGAGGCCAGAATGCAGCACTCTGTCACGTTCCTTCTTGGTCAAAAAGCCCCTACACAGCCTGGAGGTGTGTTGGGTCATTGTCCTGTTGAAAAACAAATGATAGTGGGACTAAGTGCAAACCAGATTGGATGGCGTATCACTGCAGAATGCTGTGGTAGCCATGCTGGTTAAGTGTGCCTTGAATTCTAAATAAATCACAGACCGTGTCACTAGCAAAGCACCCCACACCATTACACCTCCTCCTCCATGCTTCACTGTGGGAACCACACATGCGGAGATCATCCGTTCACCTACTCTGTGTCTCACAACGACACGGCGGTTGGAACCAAAAAGACTCATCAGACCAAAGGACACATTTTCATCCGTTTCATGTCTATTGCTTGTGTTTCTTGGTGCAAATCTCTTCTTATTATTGGTTTCATTTAGTAGTGGTTTCTTTGCAGTGATTTGACCATGAAGGCCTGATTCATGCAGTCTCCTCATGAACTTATCCTCTGCAGCAGAGGTAACTCTGGGTCTTCCTTTTCTGTGGCTGTCCTCATGAGAGACAGTTAACTGTAATGAACTTATCCTCTGCAGCAGAGTTAACTCTGGGTCTTCCTTTTCTGTGGCTGTCCTCATGACAGTTAACTGTAATGAACTTATCCTCTGCAGCAGAGGTAACTCTGGGTCTTCCTTTCCTGTGGCTGTCCTCATGAGAGACAGTTAACTGTAATGAACTGATCCTCTGCAGCAGAGGTAACTCTGGGTCTTCCTTTCCTGTGGCTGTCCTCATGAGAGACAGTTAACTGTAATGAACTTATCCTCTGCAGCAGAGGTAACTCTGGCCCTTCCTTTCCTGTGGCTGTCCTCATGAGAGACAGTTTCATCATAGTGCTTGATGTTTGTTGCGACTGCACTTGATGAAACTTTCAAAGTGCTTGAAATGTTCCACATTGACTGAACTTCACAGCTTAAAGTAATGATGGACTGTCGCTTCTCTTTGCTTATTTGTGTTATGCAGGTGAATGAGGACCCAAAAGCGACTTAGCGAAAACAGAGTCTTTATTCCAGTAAATGGCAAAAGTAATACTCCTGGACAACTCAAGAAGAAAACAAAACATGAAAAAACTTAAATCCACTCGTAGTAACGAGGACAGACTGGAGACTCGACCATTGACTGCAGGTTGCCTCGGGAAGGCACCGACCGTAGCAGACTAAGACACCTGCTCACACGCAGCATCTGAAGGAGACAAGACACGACAGGGCGAGACAATGACACAGCACAGCGAACATCATAAAAGGATCCGACAAGGACAGAAGCGGAAAACAAGGGGAGAAATAGGGACTCTAATCAGAAGGCAAAATAGGGGACAGGTGTGAAAAGACTAAATGAGTGAGTAGGGAGAATGAGGAACAGCTGGGAGCAGGAACGGAACGATAGAGAGAGAGAGAGAGAGAGGGAGGGGGAGAGAGAGGGATAGAAAGAGGGAACGAACCTAATAAGACCAGCAGGGGGATACGAACGGAAGGGAAAGCACAAAGACAAGACATGACAATATATGACAAAACATGACAATTTGAGCTGTTCTTGCCATAATGTGGACTTGGACTTTTACCAAATAGGTCTATATTTTGTATACCACCCCTGCCTCCTCAAATGAACTTTTAACAAAGCAAAGCTGTTCATTGAAATGCATTCCAGGTGACTATCTCATGAAGCTGTTTGAGAGAATGGCAAGAGTGTGCAAAGCTGTCATCAACACAAGGGCGGCTTCTTTATATTTTTTTATTTATTTTATACTTTTTTGGTTACTACATGATTCCATATGTGTTATTTGATAGTAGAAAATAGTTCAAATAAACAAAACCCTTGAATGAGGAGGCGTGTCCTAACTATTGACTTGTACTGTCTACTCTTTCTGTCTCAAATGTCCCTTACAGCCGGTTTGAGTTCAGTGAGTTCTGTTCATTTTCACTGGCAGCTTATCTATTTGTCCACAAGAAGCTTATCTTTAAAACCCAAACAACAGATGGCAGCCTCTAATATGATGAGTCTCAATTCGTCATGTGACCTTGTATTCAAAAACACTTCAAAATACTAAGACACCACGTTATTAAAGTGCTATCTGAAAGTCACTAATAACATAACAGATCTCTACTAATAACATATTACATTAACAAATCTCTACTAATAACATATTACATTAACAAATCTCTAGTAACTCAGTATAATATTCAAACATTGTTCCATCATCACATCTCTAGTAACCCATTATACTCTACATACATTGTTACATCATCACATCTCTAGTAACCCATTATATTCTACATACATTGTTACATCACATCTCTAGTAACCCATTATACTCTACATACATTGTTCCATCATCACATCTCTAGTAACCCATTATACTCTACATACATTGTTACATCATCACATCTCTAGTAACACATTATACTCTACATACATTGTTACATCATCACATCTCTAGTAACCCATTATACTCTACATACATTGTTACATCATCACATCTCTAGTAACCCATTATACTCTACATACATTGTTACATCATCACATCTCTAGTAACCCATTATACTCTACATACATTGTTACATCATCACATCTCTAGTAACCCATTATACTCTATATACATTGTTACATCATCACATCTCTAGTAACCCATTATACTCTACATACATTGTTACATCATCACATCTCTAGTAACCCATTATATTCTACATACATTGTTACATCATCACATCTCTAGTAACCCATTATACTCTACATACATTGTTACATCATCACATCTCTAGTAACCCATTATACTCTACATACATTGTTACATCATCACATCTCTAGTAACCCATTATACTCTACATACATTGTTACATCATCACATCTCTAGTAACCCATTATACTCTACATAAATTGTTACATCATCACATCTCTAGTAACCCATTATATTCTACATACATTGTTACATCATCACATCTCTAGTAACCCATTATACTCTACATACATTGTTACATCATCACATCTCTAGTAACCCATTATACTCTACATACATTGTTACATCATCACATCTCTAGTACATTATACTCTACATACATTGTTACATCATCACATCTCTAGTAACCCATTATACTCTACATACATTGTTACATCATCACATCTCTAGTAACCCATTATACTCTACATAAATTGTTACATCATCATCATCTCTAGTAACCCATTATACTCTACATACATTGTTACATCATCACATCTCTAGTAACCCATTATACTCTACATACATTGTTACATCATCACATCTCTAGTAACCCATTATACTCTACATACATTGTTACATCATCACATCTCTAGTAACCCATTATACTCTACATACATTGTTACATCATCACATCTCTAGTAACCCATTATATTCTACATACATTGTTACATCACATCTCTAGTAACCCATTATATTCTACATAAATTGTTACATCATCACATCTCTAGTAACCCATTATACTCTACATACATTGTTACATCATCACATCTCTAGTAACACATTATACTCTACATACATTGTTACATCATCACATCTCTAGTAACCCATTATACTCTACATACATTGTTACATCATCACATCTCTAGTAACACATTATACTCTACATACATTGTTACATCATCACATCTCTAGTAACCCATTATACTCATACATTGTTACATACATTGTTACATCATCACATCTCTAGTAACCCATTATACTCTACATACATTGTTACATCATCACATCTCTAGTAACACATTATACTCTACATACATTGTTACATCATCACATCTCTAGTAACCCATTATACTCTACATACATTGTTACATCATCACATCTCTAGTAACCATTATACTCTACATACATTGTATACATCACATCTCTAGTAACCCATTATACTCTACATACATTGTTACATCATCACATCTCTAGTAACCCATTATATTCTACATACATTGTTACATCATCACATCTCTAGTAACACATTATACTCTACATACATTGTTCCATCATCACATCTCTAGTAACCCATTATACTCTACATACATTGTTACATCATCACATCTCTAGTAACACATTATATTATCTACATACATTGTTACATCATCACATCTCTAGTAACACATTATACTCTACATACATTGTTACATCACATCTCTAGTAACCCATTATATTCTACATACATTGTTACATCACATCTCTAGTAACCCATTATATTCTACATACATTGTTACATCATCACATCTCTAGTAACACATTATACTCTACATACATTGTTCCATCATCACATCTCTAGTAACCCATTATATTCTACATACATTGTTACATCATCACATCTCTAGTAACACATTATATTCTACATACATTGTTCCATCATCACATCTCTAGTAACCCATTATATTCTACATACATTGTTACATCATCACATCTCTAGTAACACATTATACTCTACATACATTGTTACATCACATCTCTAGTACCTCAGTATAATATTCATACAGTATATTCGGTAATAGTAACTTCTCCTTTCATATCTTCACATCATGCAGAATCCCTATATAATGTTAAAAACTCAGCTCACAGATTTGGTTGGGGTATTCATTCATATACACACCTCTTTCACACTGAGGCTAGTTCCCTCTCATTCACTCAGTACAAATAATATCTCTTATTATTCCAAATTCAAAACATCAGCTTATCAATTATTTTCCAAATATCAATCTCTTAATATCCAAATGTCAATCATCTTAACCTGTCATTTCACTTTTATATCCAAATTCACTTAGTACTATTCCCCAACACACCCAGTAATCACCATGGTTACTCCTTATGCATCTTCAACCATTCTCTTGTCGTTACCTTCTTCTGCGGTTCCTCTACAGTGCCTATAGTCTCTTTAGTATCTTTAGTCCCTCAGTATCGATAGTCGCAATAGTCTATATAGACATAAATGCTTCAGTCTCTGTGGTTGCCATAGTAGCTATTGTCCCTATAGTCTCTGTAGTATCTATTGTCACTAAGGCATCTTTAGTCCCTTGGAATCCATATTCTCAATAGTCTATATAAACATAAATGCTATAGACTCTATGGACTCTATAAAATCTGCCCATAAATACATATGTACAGTATGTAGTGATGTTTCCAACTAAAGCAGTCAATCAATTAATCAATAAATCAAGACAAAACACACACACAATGATGCCATCTTGTGGACTCACGTGCACAAGATGAGAGAATCTGAACCCAGGTTGACACTGGCAGTGGAAGCTCCCAATGGTGTTGAGGCAACTGGCGTTGCTGCCACAAACCTGAGGTGTATCTTGGCACTCATCGATGTCTGAAGAGAGAAGGGAATATATTGAAAGAGCAGTGATTCCCTCACCTCTCCAAGTGTAAATAACTCACCCCTCCTCCAGTGATTCCCTAACTTCTCCTCCAGTGATTCCCTAACTTCTCCTCCTGTGACTCCCTCACCTCTCCCCCAGTGATTCCCTAAACCCAACTCCAGTGATTTCCTAACCCCTCCTCCAGTGACTCCCTAACCTCTCCTCCAGTGACTCTCTCACCTCTCCTCAAAGTGATTCCCTAACCTCTCCTCCAGTGACTCCCTAAAATGTCCTCCAGTTATTCCCTAACCTCTCCTCCAGTGATCGCCTAACCCCTCCTCCAGTGATTCCCTGACATCTCCTCCAGTGATTCCCTAACCTCTCCTCCAGTGATTCCCT
>NW_025748718.1:0-31567 GCF_021184085.1 Oncorhynchus gorbuscha
TTACAGTGAAATGCTGAATACAACAGGTGTAGTAGACCTCACAGTGAAATGCTGAATACAACAGGTGTAGTAGACCTTACAGTGAAATGCTGAATACAACAGGTGTAGTAGACCTTACTGTGAAATGCTGAATACAACAGGTGTAGTAGACCTTACAGTGAAATGCTGAATACAACAGGTGTAGTAGACCTCACAGTGAAATGCTGAATACAACAGGTGTAGGTAGACCTTACAGTGAAATGCTTACTTACAAGCCCCTTACTGACAGTACAGTTTCAAAAAATATGAATAAGAATAAGAAATAAAAGTAACAAGTAATTAAAGAGCAGCGCTAAAAAACAACAATATACACAGGGGGGGTGCTGGTACAGAGTCAATGTGTGGGGGCTATATACAGGGGGGGTGCTGGTACAGAGTCAATGTGTGGGGGCTATATACAGGGGGTGCTGGTACAGAGTCAATGTGTGGGGGCTATATACAGGGGGGTGCTGGTACAGAGTCAATGTGTGGGAGCTATATACAGGGGGTTGCTGGTACAGAGTCAATGTGTGGGGGCTATATACAGGGGGGGTGCTGGTACAGAGTCAATGTGTGGGGGCACCGGTTAGTTGAGGTAGTATGTACATGTAGGTATAGTAGGTATAGTTCATTAAAATGACGATGCATAGATGACAACAGAGAGTGGCAACTTTAATAATGGTGTTGGAGTCGTGCCTGGCCGTGCAGTCATGAGTGAACAGGGAGTACAGGAGGGGACTGAGCACGCACCCCTGAGAGGCCCCTGTGTTGAGGATCAGCGTGGCGGATGTGTTGTTACCTACCCTTACCACCTGGGGGCGGCCCGTCAGGAAGTCCAGGATCCAGTTACAGAGAGAGGTGTTTAGTCCCAGGTTCCTTAGCTTAGTGATGAGCTTTGACGGCACTATGGTGTTGAACACTGAGCTGTAGTCAACGAATAGCATTCTCACATAGGTGTTCCTTTTGTCCAGATGGGAAAGGGCAGTGTGGAATACAATGTATCATCTGTAGCTCTATTTGGGCGGAATGCAAATTGGAGTGGGTCTAGGGTTTCTGGGATAATGGTGTTGATGTGAGCCACAACCAGCCTTTCAAAGCACTTCATGGCTACGGACGTGAGTGTTACGGGTCTGTAGTCATTTAGGCAGTTACCTTAATGTATTCCCTTTTACAGTTCACTACTTCACACCAGAGCCCTGTGGATCCTGGTCAAATAGAGTTCACTACTTCAGACCAGAGCCCTGTGGATCCTGGTCAAATAGAGTTCACTACTTCAGACCAGAGCCCTGTGGATCCTGGACAAATAGAGTTCACGACTTCAGACCAGAGCCCTGTGGGTCCTGGTCAAATAGAGTTCACTACTTCAGACCAGAGCCCTGTGGGTCCTGGTCAGTCAGGGAGTTCACCACTTCACACCAGAGCCCTGTGGATCCTGGTCAAATAGAGTTGACTACTACAGACCAGAGCCCTGTGGGTCCTGGTCAAATAGAGTTCACTACTACAGACCAGAGCCCTGGGGTCCTGGTCAAATAGAGTTCACTACTTCAGACCAGAGCCCTGTGGGTCCTGGTCAAATAGAGTTCACCACTTCACACCAGAGCCCTGTGGATCCTGGTCAAATAGAGTTCACCACTTCACACCAGAGCCCTGTGGATCCTGGTCAAATAGAGTTCACTACTACAGACCAGAGCCCTGTGGGTCCTGGTCAAATAGAGTTCACTACTACAGACCAGAGCCCTGTGGGTCCTGGTCAAATAGAGTTCACTACTTCAGACCAGAGCCCTGTGGGTCCTGGTCAAATAGAGTTCACTACTACAGACCAGAGCCCTGTGGGTCCTGGTCAAATAGAGTTTCACTACTTCAGACCAGAGCCCTGTGGATCCTGGTCAAATAGAGTTCACTACTTCAGACCAGAGCCCTGTGGATCCTGGTCAAATAGAGTTCACTACTTCAGACCAGAGCCCTGTGGATCCTGGTCAAATAGAGTTCACTACTTCAGACCAGAGCCCTGTGGATCCTGGTCAAATAGAGTTCACTACTTCAGACCAGAGCCCTGTGGATCCTGGTCAAATAGAGTTCACTATCAGACCAGAGCCCTGTGCATTTCAGCATTTCACTGTAAGGTCTGTTGTATTTAGCATTTCACTGTAAGGTCTACTACACCTGTTGTCACCCCAAAACCAATTCTTTCTTTGGCCGCTCTCCTTCCCAGTTCTCTGCTTGCCAATGACTGGAACGAACTACAAAAATCTCTGAAACTGGAAACACTTATCTCCCTCACTTGCTTTAAGCACCAAATGTCAGAGCATCTTACAGATTACTGCACCTGTACATAGCCCACCTATAATTTAGCCCAAACAACTACCTCTTTCCCAACTGTATTTAATTAATTTATTTATTTTGCTCCTTTTGCACCCTATTATTTTTATTTCTACTTTGCACATTCTTCCATTGCAAAAACTACCATTCCAGTGTTTTACTTGCTATATTGTATTTACTTTGCCACCATGGCCTTTTTTGCCTTTACCTCCCTTCTCACCTAATTTGCTCACATTGTATATAGACTTGTTTATACTGTATTATTGACTGTATGTTTGTTTTACTCCATGTGTAACTCTGTGTCGTTGTTTGTGTCGAACTGTTTTGTTTTATCTTGGCCAGGTCGCAATTGTAAATGAGAACTTGTTCTCAACTTGCCTACCTGGTTAAATAAAAGGTGAAATAAACCAAATCCTGGTCAAATAGAGTTCACTACTTCAGACCAGAGCCCTGTGGATCCTGGTCATCAAGAGTTCACTATGAAGGGAACAGAGAGCCATTTGGGACATAGTCCAGTGTGTGTTATCAGGACATAAATAGTTCAGAGTCTAACAATCTGTGAAATCCTAGAGAGGATATCAGGTATTGGACAGGAACGTTTTGGTGTTGCCACTTCCTGCTTTTGTAGCTACTGTGCTATACGTTTTGGATTTTCAGTCGCAATATTATGAAAAGAGTCTCTGAAACAGTAAACTTTTTTGTGTGTTGTAGTTTTATGTCATGGACTCTACCCTGCGGTGCGCTACGGTGGCTTGGCTCCAGGTGACTCAGTCTCAATGTTACTCTCCATATAGACTGAGTGTGGTAGGAAAATAAAATAACCTCTCACTCAACGTCAACAAAACAAAAGGAGATGATGGTGGACTTAGGAAACAGCAGAGGGAGATCCCCCCATCCACATCGACAGGACAGTAGTGGAGAAGGTGTAAAATTTTAAGATCCCTGGGCGTACACATCACGGAAAAACTGAAATGTTCCACCCACACAGACAGCATGGTGAAGAGAAGGCTGAAGAAATTTGGCTTGGCACCTAAAACCCTCAAACTTTTAGATGCATTAATCGAGCGCATCCTGTCGGGGTATCACCGCCCACAACCACAAGGCTCCAGAGGGTAGTGAGGTCTACAACGCATCACCGGGGGCAAAACCTGCCCTCCAGGACACCTACACCACCCAATGTCACAGGAAGGCCAAAAAGATCATCAAGGACAACAACCACCCGAGCTACTGCGTGTTCACCCCATTATCATCCAGAAGGCAAGGTCAGTACAGGTGCTTCAGAGCAGGGACCGAGAGACTGAAAAACAGCTTCTATCTCAAGGCCATCAGACTGTTAAACAGCCATCACTAACACAGAGTGGTTGCTGCCAACATTCAGACTCAAATCTCTTGCCACTTTAATACATGTAATAAATGGTTTTAATAAAGGAATCATTAGGCACTTTAAATAATGTTTGTATAATGTTTACATTTCTGACATTACGCATCTCATATGTACAGTATATACTGTACTCTATTCCATCTACTGTATCTTGCCTATGCCGCACAGTCATCGCTCATCTATATATTTATATGTACATATTCTTATTCATCCCTTTACACTTGTGTGCATAAGGTTGTTGTTGTGAATGTGTTAGATTACTTGTTAGATATTACTGCACTGGCGGAACTAGAAGCACAAGCATTTCACTGCACTCGCATTAACATCTGCTAACCATGTCTATGTGACAATTACAATTTCATTTGATTTGATTACTCCCCGTATAGTCAGATATCCCCAATAATGTTAACATTACTCCCATATAGTCAAGATATCCCCAGTAATGTTAACATTACTCCCATATAGTCAAGATATCCCCAGTAATGTTAACATTACTCCCATATAGTCAGATATCCCCAGTAATGTTAACATTACTCCCATAGTCAGATATCCCCAGTAATGTTAACATTACTCGCATATAGTCAGATATCCCAGTAATGTTAACATTTCTCCCCATTAGTATGAGATCCCCAGTAATCTTAACATTACTCGCATATAGTCAGATATCCCAGTAATGTTAACATTTCTCCCCCATTAGTATGAGATCCCCAGCTAATCTTAACATTACTCCCATAGCGTCCTGAGATCTGAGTATTGGGGGAACTCGAAGCGTTATCAGTGAGATGGAGGTAGAGATGCTGGGAAAGACAATTTTGGCCTCCAGGCTAATTTAGCTGAATTATGTAGGGACCTGAGCAGTGTTGTCCAGGTTAAAGCCAAGGGAGCACTTGTAAGAGCTAGGTTCTCCATGCTCAAGGAGATGGATGCCCCCAATTCCTCCTGCGTCCTTGGTAGTAGAAAGGAGGAAGAGCGATACTAAGGTACATTTATGGTACATTATGGTACATAGAAGGGGCTCTTTGGTAGTAGAAGGAGGAGGAAGCGCTATAAGGTACACAATAGTACATTATGGTAGATAGAAGGGTCTCTTTGGTAAAAGGGGGTAAATTGCTCATCAAAAGAAGGAAGACGAGAGAGCGCTCTTCATATAATTCATTAAAATGACTTTATTAGTATGGCATGTTCAATAGAAACAACGTTTTTAAAAACCGACTCGTTTATTTATGGCCTTCGTCAGAGAAGTACAAAAAAGAGAGGAATACAAGGTCCTCTTTTGAACAGCTTAGCACTAATTAATTAATTAGCCCTAATTAATTAGCCCTAATTGGAAGAGGGAGTGGTTACTCAATTGATTGGACACACCTAGTAAGCAATACTATACACATTAAAAGGTGAAATACTGTAACTATGCTCTCATAAAAATACAACTCCAAGCTAGAAGTATCAGAACACTTCGAAAGGTAGTTCTAACCTTAAATATGACAGGGAGAAGTGTCAAGAATAAGAAAGCAATATATTCCATAGTCCACTAGAACACAGCAAAACATGAACAACAACAGTCTAACTGCAAAGGTTGTTTGCACACATCAATCTTTAAGAAGCCTACAGATGGGAATACCATTCTGAGGGCAGACAGCTTTCACCCCAAAAGGCTAAAAGGGAATATTCCATATGGCCAATTCCAAAGAATCCGCAGAATTTGCGATCAGGAAACAGACTACAGTGTCAAATCTGCTGAATTGGAGAATCGCTTCAGGGCTACAGCGTTCAGGTCATGAAAGATGCCGGTATCAGGGCTGGATTACTTGACAGAGAATTTGCTCGCAGACCTGTAACGCAAGCTGGTGGACTTTTTGAGTCGGACCATCACTGGCTGGGGGCAGCAGTGTTGTACATGACCGTCCACGAAGGAGGACAGGGCCTGGTGGACTTCTTCTGAGTCGGACCATCACTGGCTGAGGGCTGCAGTGTTGGCACATGACCGTCCACGAAGGAGGACAGGGCCTGGTGGACTCTTCTGGTTGGACCATCACTGGCTGAAGGCTGCAGCGTTGTACCGCGACCGTCCCGCGAGGAGGACAGGGCCTGAGTGAGACTTCTTCTGGTTGGACCATCACTGGCTGAAGGCTGCAGCGTCTGTACCACGACGTCCCTGAGGAGGACAGGGCCTGGTGGACTTCTTCTGGTTGGACCAACACTGGCAGAAGGCTGCAGCGTTGTACCACGACCGTCACGAGGGAGGACAGGGCCTGGTGGACTTCTTCTGGTTGGACCATCACTGGCTGAAGGGGCTGCAGTGTTGTACACGACCGTTCACGAAGGAGGATAGGGCCTGGTGGAACTGGAGAACAGGGTGGCTGCTTTCTGACTAAAGGCGGTGCAGAGACTGCTGTACCACACTGATGTTGGCTGGAGGAAGCAGCATGCGCTGCTGAGGAGAGCTGGCGGATTAGGGTTGGACCAGCAGCTGTTCATCATGAGGCTGGAGAGGCTGAGTACAGCAGGTCTCTCTGATTTTTACTCTGCAATGCTGAGGCCCTGGCAGCTGCTAAGGCCCACACGAGAAGGGTGTGGAGCCTGGGCTGTGGGTGTGGGAGAAGCCTATCTTCCACAACCCAGCCATCTTTGAGATCAGTTCAGTCGGCCACCCAGCAGAGGCATCTGATGGCAGCGGGTTTACAAAGGCTGGGTGACCTGAGCCTGCTGGGAGAGGAGGGGTGGAAAACCCCAAGTCCTGGCACAACAAACAGGAATAACATCTCTTGAGGCTGCTGGAGAGAGACTTGTTAGATTTTAACACTCAGAGCCTGGGGTTGGGAGGTAAAAGCCCTCTACAACTTCTGCATTAAAGGTAAGGAACATTAGGAGCCTAACAGGGACAGCAGTGGCAGGGGATATGTGGGGTGGTTTTAGATGGATGGGAGTCAACAAACCCCCAGTACCAAGGAGGTCAGTGAAGGGTTCTTCATGGAGCCCTGGCCACTAACAGCTGGTCGGCTTGCGGGTTGGGAACGGGGGAGTTGGGCAGGGTGTCTTTTCTGTGTTATGAGAGAAACTGTGATTCATGTGTTTTCTGTGTGCGCCAGGTTAATGCCAGTAATGTCTCTGTTGGAATGTCTGTGTGAGAGGTTGGCGGGGGTTTACAGTTGGGGATTTTCTTTAAGGGGTGGTGGTGAGGTTTTAATGAAATGAGATCGTTTCCTTAAAGAAAGACAGAGTCTCTCTCTCCCTCATATTACTGCAGTATGTTCTGTATATGAATGAACCTGTGTGAGGTCACCGTGTCTTGTTTTTAATCTGATCTGTCAGTCTGGCATCCAGTTCCACCCAAGGATTTTCTTGCTGTGGTCAGAGACGACTTTGATTTCCTTTCACCAATCTCTACCCACATCCCCAAAGCGAGGCACTTTAGTTAAGAGGAATGTCTGTCATTTTCAACGACGACAACAAAAAAAAAATATATATATATGTCTGAAAATTGACTTTGAGTTCAAATTGAAGAAATAATGTCATTCCTTCTGTTCCGCGGCACAGAGCTTTGAGATTCCTCAAAATCAATACTAGAAGACAAAATAAGCACATCGTTGTTTGCCTGTGTGCCTCTTACTGAGACAGACTGTACAGTATTCATAACCATTACAGAGGTATGTTGAGCCATTTATAACACAACTACAACATCCTGGCCTTCGTGCTTCAACTGGACTGAAATATGAGCTGGTACTCCTTTTTGGGCAGCGGAACTCCTTGTATTTAGGCGCTGGTGGTCATCAATATTCTAAAAGAGGTACAGGTACTCCAGTAGAGGAACATTAGAGTCTGTGATACTCTGTACGGTGAGCCTGTTCTCCAGTAATGGGACATTAGAGTCTGTGATACTCTAGGTGAGCAGGTACTCCAGTAGAGGAACATTAGAGTCTGTGATACTCTGTACGGTGAGCAGGTACTCCAGTAGAGGAACATTAGAGTCTGTGATACTCTGTACGGTGAGCAGGTACTCCAGTAGAGGAACATTAGAGTCTGTGATACTCTGTACGGTGAGCAGGTACTCCAGTAGAGGAACATTAGAGTCTGTGATACTCTGTACGGTGAGCAGGTACTCCAGTAGAGGAACATTAGAGTCTGTGATACTCTAGGTGAGCAGGTATTCCAGTTGTCACGTTCTTTCAAAATCGAACCCAGAAGCAGACCAGGACAAGGAGAGTAGGAAGAAGGTGAGTATTTATTTACAAGTGAATGTGAATGGGTAGATATATCCAGGTGGCGTAGCGGGCAGCGGTGGTGAGTTGATGGGAGTAAATAGGTGGATCCAATGGGGTAGCGGAATCCTCCGACGACCAGGTGGGAATGGGGTAAATGATCCAGGTGAGTAACTGAAGACAGAACAAACGGAGGTAAGTTTAAGGCAAGCAATACGTACAAAACAACAAAACAAATTCTATCCAACTTGAGGCTGATACTCTGGCACAACATACTGTTCATGGCTAACGATCCGGCAGGGAATGGATGTCAGGTCCAGGCTTATGAAGAGGAGAGATGATGATCAGGACCAGGTGTGCAGATAGCTGATGGGATACAGGTGCGGGTAATCAGAACTCCCAACTGGCTACATTGCCCGGCAACCAGACAGGGTGCGTTCCAGGACGCCGGAAAAAACACTCCAGGACAGAACACAGGCAAAAACAGACTCAGGAAACGGGATTCGTGACACCAGTAGAGTGATACTCTGTACGGTGAGCAGGTACTACAGTAGTGGAACAATAGAGAGTGTGGTCAGTAGTCAACAGACACATTAAACCCAGGGCCCCGGTCAGTAGTCAACAGACACATTAAACCCAGGGCCACGGTCAGTAGTCAGACACATTAAACCCAGGGCCACGGTCAGTAGTCAACAGACACATTAAACCCAGTAGTCAACAGACACATTAAACCCAGTAGTCAACAGACACATTAAACCCAGGGCCCCGGTCAGTAGTCAACAGACACATTAAACCCAGGGCCCCGGTCAGTAGTCAACAGACACATTAAACCCAGGGCCACAGGTCAGTAGTCAACAGACACATTAAACCCAGGGCCACGGTCAGTAGTCAACAGACACATTAAACCCAGGGACACATTAAACCCCGGGTCAGTAGTCAACAGACACATTAAACCCAGGGCCCCGGTCAGTAGTCAACAGACACATTAAACCCAGGGCCCCGGTCAGTAGTCAGACACATTAAACCCAGGGCCCCGGTCAGTAGTCAACAGACACATTAAACCCAGGGCCCCGGCCAGGTCAGTAGTCAACAGACACATTAAACCCAGGGCCCCGGGTCAGTAGTCAACAGACACATTAAACCCAGGGCCCCGGTCAGTAGTCAACAGACACATTAAACCCAGGGCCCCGGTCAGTAGTCAACAGACACATTAAACCCAGTAGTCAACAGACACATTAAACCCAGGGATGTAACGTTGTGTTCCTGAACTACATGTCAGAGAGGCATATTTATTCTACATAACATATTTCTATGTCAATGTTCCAAAACGTTGTGTCCTGCTGAACGCGTCCCAGCAGACTCTCCACCTCATCGCTGGGAGTCAACAACCTGCAGTGCCAGTGCATGTAATCAACACAATTAGAGATGGGTTGTTCTGCTGTCGTTGATGACCCTCACAGGTCCTCACGGGCACTTCTGCGGAAGACGGCTCTTGGAAAATGATTTGTTTTGTATTTTTGTTTTGTTTTGGAGCCAGATAGTGATTCTTTGACACTGATGTGTGTGTGTGTGTGTGTGTGTGTGTGTGTGTGTGTGTGTGTGTGTGTGTGTGTGTGTGTGTGTGTGTGTGTGTGTGTGTGTGTGTGTGTGTGTGTGTGTGTGTGTGTGTGTGTGTGTGTGTGTGTGTGTGTGTGTGTGTGACAAACTGAAAATGTAAACTGATTCATTGGAAGTGAAGTCAATCAATCAATTAAATAAATGAGATATATACAGTTGAAGTCGGAAGTTCACATACACTTAGGGTGGAGTCATTAAAACTCGTTTTTCAACCGCTCTACAAATTTCTTGTTAACAAACTACAGTTTTGGCAAGTTGGTTACGACATCTACTTTGTTCATGATACAAGTCATTTTTCCAACAATTGTTTACATTATTTCACTTATAACTCACTTTATCACAATTCCAGTGGGTCAGAAGTTTACATACACTGAGTTGACTGTGCCTTCAAACAGCATAGAAAATGTCAGAAAATGATGTCATGGCTTTAGAGGCTTGTGCATGACACAAGTCATTTTTCCAACAATTGTTTACATTATTTCACTGTATCACAATTCTAGTCTGAAGCTTTTGAAGGTGTACCTGTGGATGTATTTCAAGGCCTACATTCAAACTCACTGCCACTTTGCTTGACATCATGGGAAAATCAAAAGAAATCAGCCAATACTTCAGAAAACAAATTGTAGACCTCCACAAGTCTGGTTCATCCTTGGAAGCAATTTCCAAACTCCAAACTCCTGAAGGTACCAAGTTTATCTGTGCAAACAACAGCACTCAAGTATAAACACCATGGGACCACACAGCCGTAATACCGCTCAGGAAGGAGACGCGTCCTGTCTCCTAGAGATGAACGTACTTTGTGTGAAAAGTACAGATCAATCCCAGAACAACAGCAAAGGACCTTCTGAAGATGCTGGAGGAAACATGTACAAAAGTATTTATATCCACAGTAAAACAAGTCCTATATCGACATAACCTGAAAGGCAGCTCAGCAAGGAAGAAGCCACTGCTCCAAAACCGCCATACAAAACCTAGACTACGGTTTTCAACTGCACATGGGGACGAACATCGTACTTTTTGGAGAAATTTCTCTGGTCTGATGAAACAAAAGCCTGTTTGGAGGAAAAAGGGGAGGCTTGCAAGCCGAAGAACACCATCCCAACAGTGAAGCATGGAGGTGACAACATCATGTTGTGGGGGTGCTTTGCTGCAGGAAGGACTGGTGCACTTCACAAGATGCCATCATGAGGATGGACAATTATGTGGATATACTGAAGCAACATCTCAAGACATCAGTTAAAGCTTGGTCGCAAATGGGTCTCCCAAATGGACAATGACCCCAAGCATACTTCCAAAGTTGTGGCAAAATGGCTTAAAGACAACAAAGTCAACGTATTGGAGTGGCCATCACAAATCCCTGACCTCATTCCTATAGAACATTTGTGGGCAGAACTGAAAAAGCGTGTGCAAGAAAGGAGGCCTACAAACCTGACTCAGTTACACCAGCTCTGTCAGGAGGAATGGGCCAAAATTCACCCAACTTATTGTGGGAAGCTTGTGGAAGGCTACCCAAAACTTTTGACCCAAGTTAAACAATTGAATGGCAATGCTACCAAATACTAATTGAGCGTATGTAAATGTCTGACCCATTGGGAATGTGATGAAAGGAATAAAAGCTGAAATAGGCACTTTAGTTAAGAGGAAAAAATATATATATATATATGTCTGCTATTCTTCTGACATTTCACATTCTTAAAATAAAGTGGTGATCCTAGCTGACCTAAGACAGGTAATTTTAACTAGGATAAGAATTGTCAGGAATTGTGAGAAACTGAGATGAAATGTATTTAGCTAAGGTGTATGTAAACTTCCGACTTCAACTGTAGTTTAATTAATGTGTACAGTACGGATTCATCCCAAATGGAAACCTATTCCCTATGTAGTGCACTACCTTTGACCAGAGCCCTATGGGGTAGTGCACTACATAGGGAATTGGCTGCCTAATAAATGTCATAATGTCATAGAAGTTCATTCCAAGTTCATAAAATAATTAGAATCCCAAATAAAAATGCTGATTATTGAAGGGTTTTGTATGAAAGTTACCAGCTCAATATATAGGCTGTTTTCTTAAACAGATGGCCCTCGCTCCGTTTCATGAATTGATCTTCAGCATCTGTCTGACTCCTGAAAGTGATGTTCCAGAAGCATACACATGCAGACCTCTTCAGATAGTGCAGTATGGAGGATGGAGAAACCTCTTGTTTATCCACATATTAAAAGGATAAAACAATTACACCTACCCACGCTGCTCTCAAAACCCTTGAAGCCCACTCTGGCAAGACCTTCATAGAGGGAGGAGAGACCATTTCATTAGCTTTCCACTTCAATCTCTATATGCTCATACTGAAGCATACTAAGCCCAGGGGAAAATTGACAGCCTTATGAGAATCGATACTTTGATTTAGGTGATAAAACGCAGACTAAATTAAGTCTCTATTCAACCATTTTTCAAAAGGTCAAACTCATCGAATATCAATGAGAACACAAGACCTGCAACAAGATCAATAATTTGAAAGTAAATGTTTTGCCAAACTATGTTTGTAGGTTTTCATACAAAGTGGTCAAAACACAGTTACTCATAATAAACCACAATCTAATCCAATCCAATCCAATCAAATGTGATTTGTTGCATGCTTGGTAAACAAATTGTAATCAATACAAAATGAGTAACGATAACTTGCCTTCAGAAAGTATTCATACAACCTGACTTAATCCTCATTTTCAATTCAAAATGGATAAAAACATGTTTTTTTTTTTAACCCCATCTACACACAATACCCCATAATGGCAATGTGAAAACACGTTTTTATACACTGTTGCAAATTGATTGAAAATGAAATGTAGAATATTTAATTTACATACGGGTAGGTATTCACACCACTGAGTCAATACTTTGTAGATGCAGCTTTGGCAGCGATTACAGCTGTGAGTCCTTCTGGGTAAATCTCTAAGAGCTTTCCACACCTAGATTGCGCAACATTTGCCAATGATTATTTTCAAAATTCTTCACGCTCTGTCAAATTGGTTGTTGATCATTGCTAGACATCCATTTTCTGATCTTGCCATAGATTTCCGACAATACTGTATGAATATATAGGTGGGGTAAAGTGACGAGGCAACAGGATAGATTATAAACAGGAACAGAAGTGTTTGTGATGAGTCAAAAGAGTTAGTTCAAATGGGGGGGTCAATGCAGATAGTTAAAAAGTGAATAAACAATAGCTACCTGGACTAACTGTTTCAGCAGGCTTATGGCTTGGGGGGGTAGAAGTTGTTAAAGATCCTGTTGGTCCCAGACTTGGTGCCGTCGGTACCGCTAGCCGTGCGCTAGCAGAGAGAACAGTCTATGACTTGGGTGGCTGGAGTCTTTGACAATTTTTATGGAATTCCGCCTGGTATATGACACCGCCTGGTATAGAGGTCCTGTATGGCAGAGAGCTCAGTCTCTGTGATGTACTGGATTGTACGCACTACTCTCCGTAGCGCCTTGTAGTCGGATGCTAAGCAGTAGCCATACCAGGCGGTGATGCAGCCAGTCAATATGCTCTCAATGGTGCAGCTGTAGAACTTTTTGAGGATCTGAGGGCCCCATGCCAAATCTTTTAGCCTCCTACGGGGAAGAGGCGTCGTCGTTCCTTATCAACTGTGTTGATGTGTGTGGACCACGATCATTCTTAGTGATGTTGACACTGGGGGTCTTGAAGCTCTCAACCCGCTCCACTACAGGCCGTAGATGTGGATGTCACTGTGCTCAGCCTTCCCTTTCCAGTAGTCGACGATCAGCTGCTTTGTATTGCTGACGTCGACGAGAAGTTGTTTTCCTGGCACCACACCTTCTAAATAAATGCACACATTCGTCATTAGCGTATTCAAGGCCACGCGTTTAAACCTTTCATTGAGATTGATATGGCCTGGCTTCATTCTAGAATGATTGATACCTATTAGGAAGATGTAAGTGATTTGTGGGTAAATAAGACCATTCAATCAGATTGAATCATTCGTTGGAGAGAAGGTAGAGGCTGTTCTGGACTTAATTTACTGAATGACTGAGCTGTCTGTGTACCCATTAACAGCAATGTCTTGAATTCTGGGCACATTTCCTATTGGCCTTGGTAAACGCACTGCAAAAAGTGAAATCTATGCTTGCCTATATATCTTATATTGTGATAATTCACTTCAAGATTTGTTTGGAAAATATCTTGAAATAACAAATGACTTGTATTTAACTTGTTTTGTGCCAATAGCTATAGATAATTTAGCTTGGTAGAACAAAATTTAAAAAGTGAATTATCACATAATATGAGACATTTGGCTCACTTAGTTTTCCCTTTTTTCAGTGATGGGAAATTAATAGAGGTAAGTAGTAGTAGTAGTAGTAGTAGCAATATCATCAGCAGTATTAGTAGCTGTAGTAGTAGTCGTGATAGTTGTAGTAGTTGTAATAGTATCAGTAGCAGTATCAGCAGCAGTAGTAGCACCAGTAGTAGTAGCAGCAGTAGTAAATGTAGTAGTAGTATAAGTAGCAGTAGTAACAGTATCAGTAGAAGTAGTAGTAGTAGTAGTATCGGTAGTGATATTAGCAGCAGCATTAGTAGTAGTAGTAGCAGTAGTAGTAGTAGTAGTAGTAGCAGCAGCAGTATCAAATCAAATCAAATCAAATCAAATCAAATTTATTTATATAGCCCTTCGTACATCAGCTGATATCTCAAAGTGCTGTACAGAAGCCCAGCCTAAAACCCCAAACAGCAAACAATGCAGGTGTAAAAGCACGGTGGCTAGGAAAAACTCCCTAGAAAGGCCAAAACCTAGGAAGAAACCTAGAGAGGAACCGGGCTATGTGGGGTGGCCAGTCCTCTTCTGGCTGTGCCGGGTAGAGATTATAACAGAACATGACCAAGATGTTCAAATGTTCATAAATGACCAGCATGGTCAAATAATAATAAGGCAGAACAGTTGAAACTGGAGCAGCAGCACAGTCAGGTGGACTGGGGACAGCAAGGAGCCATCATGTCAGGTAGTCCTGGGGTACGGTCCTAGGGCTCAGGTCCTCCGAGAGAGAGAAAGAAAGAGAGAATTAGAGAGAGCATATGTGGGGTGGCCAGTCCTCTTCTGGCTGTGCCGGGTGGAGATTATAACAGAACGTGGCCAAGATGTTCAAATGTTCATAAATGACCAGCATGGTTGAATAATAGTAAGGCAGAACAGTTGAATCTGGAGCAGGAGCATGGCCAGGTGGACTGGGGACAGCAAGGAGTCCTCATGTCAGGTAGTCCTGGGACATGGTCCTAGGGCCCAGGCCAGTTGAAACTGGAGCAGCAGCATGGCCAGGTGGACTGGGGACAGCAAGGAGTCATCATGTCAGGTAGTCCTGGGGCATGGTCCTAGGGCTCAGGTCCTCCGAGAGAGAGAAAGAAAGAGAGAAGGAGAGAATTAGAGAACGCACACTTAGATTTACACAGGACACCGAATAGGACAGGAGAAGTACTCCAGATAAACAAACTGACCCTAGCCCCGACACATAAACTACTGCAGCATAAATACTGGAGGCTGAGACAGGAGGGGTCAGGAGACACTGTGGCCCCATCCAAGGACACCCCCGGACAGGGCCAAACAGGAAGGATATAACCCCACCCACTTTGCCAAAGCACAGCCCCCACACCACTAGAGGGAGTAGTAGTAGTAGTAGTAGTAGTAGTAGTAGTAGCAGCAGTATCATCAGTAGTAGTAGTAGTAGTAGTAGTAGTAGTAGTAGTAGTAGTAGTAGTAGTAGTAGTAGTAGCAGCAGTATCATCAGTAGCAAGTAGTAGTAGTAGTAGTAGTAGTAGTAGTAGTAGTAGTAGTAGTAGTAGTAGCATCAACATTACTAGAAGTAGTAGTATCACCCCTAGCCCCCCGACCATAAACTACTGCAGTAGTAGTAGTAGTAGTAGTAGTAGTAACATTTAGTAGCAGTATCATCAGTAGTAGCAGTAGTAGTAGTAGTAGTAGTAGTAGTAGTAGTATCATCAGTAGTAGCAGTATCATCAGTAGTAGTAGTAGCAGCAGCATTAGTAGTAGCAGTATTATCAGTAACAGTAGTAGTAGTAGCAGTAGTAGTAGTAGTAGTAGCAGTAGTAGTAGTAGTAGCAGCAGCATCCTAGTAGCAGTATTACATTTACATTTACATTTAAGTCATTTAGCAGACGCTCTTATCCAGAGCGACTTACAAATTGGTGCATTCATCTTATGACATCCAGTGGATCAGTCACTTTACAATAGTGCATCTAAATCTTAAAGGGGGGTGAGAGGGATTACTTATCCTATCCTAGGTATTCCTTAAAGAGGTGGGGTTTCAGGTGTCTCCGGAAGGTGGTGATTGACTCCGCTGTCCTGGCGTCGTGAGGGAGTTTGTTCCACCATTGGGGGGCCAGAGCAGCGAACAGTTTTGACTGGGCTGAGCGGGAGCTGTACTTCCTCAGTGGTAGGGAGGCGAGCAGGCCAGAGGTGGATGAACACAGTGCCCTTGTTTGGGTGTAGGGCCTGATCAGAGCCTGGAGGTACTGAGGTGCCGTTCCCCTCACAGCTCCGTAGGCAAGCACCATGGTCTTGTAGCGGATGCGAGCTTCAACTGGAAGCCAGTGGAGAGAACGGAGGAGCGGGGTGACGTGAGAGAACTTGGGAAGGTTGAACACCAGACGGGCTGCGGCGTTCTGGATGAGTTGAAGGGGTTTAATGGCACAGGCAGGGAGCCCAGCCAACAGCGAGTTGCAGTAATCCAGACGGGAGATGACAAGTGCCTGGATTAGGACCTGCGCCGCTTCCTGTGTGAGGCAGGGTCGTACTCTGCGGATGTTGTAGAGCATGAACCTACAGGAACGGGCCACCGCCTTGATGTTGGTTGAGAACGACAGGGTGTTGTCCAGGATCACGCCAAGGTTCTTAGCGCTCTGGGAGGAGGACACAATGGAGTTGTCAACCGTGATGGCAAGATCATGGAACGGGCAGTCCTTCCCCGGGAGGAAGAGCAGCTCCGTCTTGCCGAGGTTCAGCTTGAGGTGGTGATCCGTCATCCACACTGATATGTCTGCCAGACATGCAGAGATGCGATTCGCCACCTGGTCATCAGAAGGGGGAAAGGAGAAGATTAGTTGTGTGTCGTCTGCATAGCAATGATAGGAGAGACCATGTGAGGTTATGACAGAGCCAAGTGACTTGGTGTATAGCGAGAATAGGAGAGGGCCTAGAACAGAGCCCTGGGGGACACCAGTGGTGAGAGCGCGTGGTGAGGAGACAGATTCTCGCCACGCCACCTGGTAGGAGCGACCTGTCAGGTAGGACGCAATCCAAGCGTGGGCCGCGCCGGAGATGCCCAACTCGGAGAGGGTGGAGAGGAGGATCTGATGGTTCACAGTATCGAAGGCAGCCGATAGATCTAGAAGGATGAGAGCAGAGGAGAGAGAGTTAGCTTTAGCAGTGCGGAGCGCCTCCGTGATACAGAGGAGAGCAGTCTCAGTTGAATGACTAGTCTTGAAACCTGACTGATTTGGATCAAGAAGGTCATTCAGTATCATCAGTAGTAGTAGTAGTAGTAGTAGTAGTAGTAGTAGTAGTAGTAGCAGTAGTAGTAGCAATAGTAGTAGCATCAACATTACTAGAAGTAGTAGCAGTAGTAGTAGTATCAGAATTAGTAGCAGTATCATCAGTAGTAGTAGCAGTAGTAGTAGTAGTAGTAGTAGTAGCAGCAGTATCATCAGTAGTAGTAGTATTAGTAGTAGTAGTAGCAGTAGTAGTAGCAGTAGTAGTATCATCAGTAGTAGTAGTAGTAGCAGTAGTAGCGGTAGCAGTAGTAGTAGTAGTAGCAGTAGTAGTAGTATCAGAATTAGTAGCAGTATCATCAGTAGTAGCAGTAGTAGTAGTAGTAGTAGTAGTAGTAGTAGTAGTAGTAGTAGTAGTAGTGGTTAAATAAAATAGTAGTGGTTAAATAAAGGTAAAATAAAAAATACATTTAAAAAATCTTCCCCAAAAAAATGTACCAAGTAAAAATTTTTTTTTTTTTTAAATCTTTCATCTCTTTGTGTTTCAGAATTTTCTTTAAATTCGCAAGAGGCTGAATCTATCTCACCGCAGACAGCATCCTGGTGAGCGAAACAGCACCACGCTGTCTCTGCATGTGTAGCCCATGTATCTGATGTTGTCTGGTCAAGAAGAGTATGACATTGTCGCTGCCGACGTAGCAATGATAATAAAAAAATAAACAACAGCCAATCAGCATTGAGCTAAACTAGTGAGCTCAACTGTGAATGGTCCTTGAACACCAATAAAAAGTGTTAGGGTATTTGGCTAAAGTCCAAACACATCACATCACAATCCTTGACAGAAATACTTTAATTTCTGCATCTCGATGTCCGGTGGATGTGCCAGGTGGAAATTATAACTATAATTAGAACATGGCCAAGTTGTTCAAATGTTCATAAACGACCAACATGGTCAAATAATAGGTCTGGGACAGGTGGCACGTCCGGTGAACAGATCAGGATTCCATAGCCGCAGGCAGAACAGTTGAAACTGGGGACAGCAAAGAGTCATCATGCCAGGTAGTCCTGAGGCATGGTCCGAGGGCTCAGGTCCTCCGAGAGAGAGAAAGAAAGAGAGAAAGAGAGAATTAGAGAGAGCATACTTAAATTCACACAGGACACCGGATAAGACAGGAGAAGTACTCCAGATATAACAAACTGACCCTAGCCCCCCGACACATAAACTACTGCAGCATAAATACTGGAGGCTGAGACAGGAGGGGTCAGGAGACACTGTGGCCCCATCCGAGGACACCCCGGACAGGGCCAAACAGGAAGGATATAACCCCACCCACTTTGCCAAAGCAAAGCCCCACACCACTAGAGGGATATCTTCAATCACCAACTTAACATCCTGAGACAAGGCCGAGTATAGCCCACAAAGATCTCTGCCACGGCACAACCCAAGGGGGGCGCCAACCCCCCCCCACACACACACACACACACACACACACACACACACACCCTTATACTGCTTATAAATGTCAGGTCTCTTCACTATAAATATACCTTCATCCTTCATCTCATATAATGCTTATGTCAAGTCTCTACACTATAAATATACCTTAATCGTATATACTGCTTATAAATGTCAGGTCTATAAATATACCTTCATCTGATATAATATTTGAAATGTCAGGTCTATTCACTATAAATATACCTTAATCGTATATACTGATTATGTCAGGTCTCTACACTATAAATATACCTTAATCTTATATACTGCTTGTAAATGTAATAAATGTCAGGTCTCTACACTATAAATATACCTTAATCTGATATACTGATTATGTCAGGTCTCTACACTATAAATATACCATAATCTTATATACTGCTTATAAATGTCAGGTCTCTACACTATAAATATACCATAATCTTATATACTGCTTATAAATGTCAGGTCTCTACACTATAAATATACCTTAATCTGATATACTGCTTATAAATGTCAGGTCTCTACACTATAAATATACCTTAATCTTATATACTGCTTATAAATGTCAGGTCTCTACACTATAAATATACCTTAATCTTATATACTGCTTATAAATGTCAGGTCTCTACACTATAAATATACCTTAATCTTATATACTGCTTATAAATGTCAGGTCTCTACACTATAAATATACCTTAATATTATATACTGCTTATGTCAGGTCTCTACACTATAAATATACCTTAATATTATATACTGATTATGTCAGGTCTCTACACTATAAATATACCTTAATCTTATATACTGCTTATAAATGTCAGGTCTCTTCACTATAAATATAATCCTGATTAATCTTAAATATACCTTCATCTGATATAAATGTCAGGTCTCTTCACTATAAATATACCTTAATCTTATATACTGATTATGTCAGGTCTCTACACTATAAATCTACCTTAATCTTATATAATGTGTCAAGACTATAATCCCACCTAGAAATTCACTTGAAAAAAAGTACTATCTAAGGGAATATTTGGCGTTTGTCTCAAGGCAAAAACATGCATCAAAAAGCTAATTTGACCTACAGATGTAGAATCTTAATTTGATCACCCTGTTGGAAGGAGAACTTTCCTGCAATGGCTCAAATTAAACTGGCTCAAATTAAGATCCTACATCTGTATGCACCAATACGTTTCTTTTTTAGCATACACAGCTTTGACATCTGCTAGAGTACGATAGCTTCATAAATCTACTGTACCTCAAACAACATGTCACATTAGATGAGTTGATTAGGATTCAAACTTCTCAAACAGTCTAACACATACAGAGCATGTTTACATCATTAATGTCCTTAGTAATGTTTATTTTTATTTTTATGTTAAACATGATCCCATTCCAATCATTGAAACATGTAGGTGGATGTTTCCAGAACACAGATTAATCCTAGTCCTGGACTAAACATCAGGAGCCCTGGAACTTTTCCAGAACACAGATTAATCCTAGTCCTGGACTAAACATCAGGAGCCCTGGAACGTTTCCAGAACACAGATTAATCCTAGTCCTGGACTAAACATCAGGAGCCCTGGAACGTTTCCAGAACACAGATTAATCCTAGTCCTGGACTAAACATCAGGAGCCCTGGAACGTTTCCAGAACACAGATTAATCCTAGTCCTGGACTAAACATCAGGAGCCCTGGAACGTTTCCAGAACACAGATTAAAGTCCTGGTAAACATCAGGAGCCCTGGAACGTTTCCAGAACACAGATTAATCCTAGTCCTGGACTAAACATCAGGAGCCCTGGAACGTTTCCAGAACACAGATTAATCCTAGTCCTGGACTAAACATCAGGAGCCCGGGAACGTTTCCAGAACTCAGATTAATACTAGTCCTGGACTAAACATCAGGAGCCCTGGAACATTTCCAGACAATATTCCTTCTAATCCAGGACTAAGTGTAATCTGTGTTGAATAGCATGACGATATAAACAGTTAGGGTTTGTCCGAACCAGACAGACAGGACAATGACACGGCCACCATGACCCTATGTGTGACCACAGCAATTGTCCTACCTTGTTCAATTGAATTGTTTCGTAATCAATATTATTGTATTTGATCATGGTTACATTTCTCCAGCCCCACCCCTCAGCTGTTTACCAAAACAGTGGCGAGGTGCCCGCTATGTTGTGGTTTGAACTGCAGTTTGCCCCTTTAGTAACCAACGTGTACATATAAAGAACAGGACCGTTGAACAGATTCCCAGACGCCAGATTGCACTTTCAATTGTTCAAATGAGTGACTGACAAAAATTAAAATAAATACATGTCCACATTACCGATGAAACATAACATTGATGGGGTAAACAAACCTGCTCTAAGAGCTGTTTGAGAGAAGGTTTACATCCTAATCAACCAATCTAGTGTTGTTCAGTTACAGGGGTAAACCTGCTCTAAATAAATCAAATCAAATTTTATTTGTCACATACACATGGTTAGCAGATGTTAATGCGAGTGTAGCGAAATGCTTGTGCTTCTAGTTCCGACAATGCAGTGATAACCAACAAGTAATCTAGCTAACAATTCCAAAACTACTGTCTTATACACAGTGTAAGGGGATAAGGAATATGTACATAAGGATATATGAATGAGTGATGGTACAGAGCAGCATACAGTAGATGGTATCGAGTACAGTATATACATATGAGATGAGTGTGTAGACAAAGTAAACAAAGTGGCATAGTTAAAGTGGCTAGTGATACATGTATTACATAAGGATGCAGTCGATGATGTAGAGTACAGTATATACATATGCATATGAGATGAATAATGTAGGGTAAGTAACATTATATAAGGTAGCATTGTTTAAAGTGGCTAGTGAGATATTTACATAATTTCCCATCAATTCCCATTATTAAAATGGCTGGAGTTGGGTCAGTGTCAATGACATTGTGTTGGCAGCAGCCACTCAATGTTAGTGGTGGCTGTTTAACAGTCTGATGGCCTTGAGATGGAAGCTGTTTTTCAGTCTCTCGGTCCCAGCTTTGATGCACCTGTACTGACCTCGCCTTCTGGATGATAGCGGGGTGAACAGGCAGTGGTTCGGGTGGTTGATGTCCTTGATGATCTTTATGGCCTTCCTGTAACAACGGGTGGTGTAGGTGTCCTGGAGGGCAGGTAGTTTGCCCCCGGTGATGCGTTGTGCAGTCCTCACTACCCTCTGGAGAGCCTTACGGTTGAGGGCGGAGCAGTTGCCGTACCAGGCGGTGATACAGCCCACCAGGATGCTCTCGATTGTGCATCTGTAGAAGTTTGTGAGTGCTTTTGGTGACAAGCCAAATTTCTTCAGCCTCCTGAGGTTGAATAGGCGCTGCTGCGCCTTCTTCACGACGCTGTCAGTGTGAGTGGACCAATTCAGTTTGTCTGTGATGTGTATGCCGAGGAACTTAAAACTAGCTACCCTCTCCACTACTGTTCCATCGATGTGGATAGGGGGGAGTTCCCTCTGCTGTTTCCTCTAAGAGCTGTTTGAGAGAAGGTTTACATCCTAATCAACCTATCTAGTGTTGTTCAGTTACAGGGGTAAACCTGCTCTAAGAGCTGTTTGAGAGAAGGTTTACATCCTAATCAACCCATCTAGTGTTGTTCAGTTACAGGGGTAAACCTGCTCTAAGAGCTGTTTGAGAGAAGGTTTACATCCTAATCAACCCATCCAATGTTATTCAGTTACAGGGGTAAACCTGCTCTAAGAGCTGTTTGAGAGAAGGTTTACATCCTAATCAACCCATCTAGTGTTGTTCAGTTACAGGGGTAAACCTGCTCTAAGAGCTGTTTGAGAGACGGTTTACATCCTAATCAACCCATCTAGTGTTGTTCAGTTACAGGGGTAAACCTGCTCTAAGAGCTGTTTGAGAGAAGGTTTACATCCTAATCAACCCATCTAGTGTTGTTCAGTTACAGGGGTAAACCTGCTCTAAGAGCTGTTTGAGAGACGGTTTACATCCTAATCAACTCATCTAGTGTTGTTCAGTTACAGGGGTAAACCTGCTCTAAGAGCTGTTTGAGAGAAGGTTTACATCCTAATCAACCCATCTAGTGTTGTTCAGTTACAGGGGTAAACCTGCTCTAAGAGCTGTTTGAGAGAAGGTTTACATCCTAATCAACCCATCCAATGTTGTTCAGCTACAGTAGATCAATAAAGTTATGGTACTCTAGAAGGTGTTGAAGCTGTGTATGTTGTTCAGTTACAGTAGATCAATAAAGTTATGCTACTCTAGAAGGTGTCGAAGCTGTGTATGTTGTTCAGCTACAGTAGAGCAATAAAGTTGTGGTACTCTAGAAGGTGTCGAAGCTGTGTATGTTGTTCAGCTACAGTAGATCAATAAAGTTATGCTACTCTAGAAGGTGTCGAAGCTGTGTATGTTGTTCAGTTACAGTAGATCAATAAAGTTATGGTACTCTAGAAGGTGTCGAAGCTGTGTATGTTGTTCAGCTACAGTAGATCAATAAAGTTATGGTACTCTAGAAGGTGTCGAAGCTGTGTATGTTGTTCAGCTACAGTAGATCAATAAACAGCTGTGTATGTTGTTCATCAATAAAGTTATGTTGTACTCTAGAAGTTATGTCGAAGCTGTGTATGTTGTTCAGTTACAGTAGATCAATAAAGTTATGGTACTCTAGAAGGTGTCGAAGCTGTGTATGTTGTTCAGCTACAGTAGATCAATAAAGTTAAGGTACTCTAGAAGGTGTAGAAGCTGTGTATGTTGTTCATCTACAGTAGATCAATAAAGTTATGCTACTCTAGAAGGTGTCGAAGCTGTGTATGTTGTTCAGTTACAGTAGATCAATAAAGTTATGGTACTCTAGAAGGTGTCGAAGCTGTGTATGTTGTTCAGCTACAGTAGATCAATAAAGTTATGGTACTCTAGAAGGTGTCGAAGCTGTGTACGCTGCAGAACCTTACTAGTACCATAGGTCACATTCTGTTTTTTTATTGCTCATTTAAATTTCATGTCTTTTTCATCTTCAGACAAACGCTAAATATTTCCTTTAACTCCTCATTTTTTGTTGTTGGTATTAATTATTAAGAGGATTTAAGTCAACTTGATGTATTATTGTATAAGCATCTACGCCTCCTTGAATCAAATCCCACTGCGGTGGGCAGTGAATTTGTATGTAACAAAGAAATGCATTGTGCATCATGAATATCACTCATCCTTAATGTTTTCTTGCAGATTGCAGGTCTCAATGGAGATTTGGGAAACGTGGTTGAGTTGGATATTGAACAAGGTCACACGCCATTAAATCTCACAAGGCCTTGATCAAGATACTCAGACTATAGAACCTTTCATCAAGGCCTTGATCAAGATACTCAGACTATAGAACCTTTCATCAAGGCCTTGATCAAGATACTCAGACTATAGAACCTTTCATCAAGGCCTTGATCAAGATACTCAGACTATAGAACCTTCATCAAGGCCATGATCAAGATACTCAGACTATAGAACCTTTCACTAAGGCCTCGTTCAAGATATCATATTACGACTATAGAACCTTTCACTAAGGCCTTGTTCAAGATATCATATACAGACTATAGAACCTTCATCAAGGCCTCGTTCAAGATATCATATTACGACTATAGAACCTTTCACTAAGGCCTTGTTCAAGATATCATATACAGACTATAGAACCTTCATCAAGGTCTTGATCAAGATACTCAGACTATAGAACCTTTCATCAAGGCCTTGATCAAGATACTCAGACTATAGAACCTTTCACTAAGGCCTCGTTCAAGATATCATATTACGACTATAGAACCTTTCACTAAGGCCTCGTTCAAGATATCATATACAGACTATAGAACCTTCATCAAGGCCTTGTTCAAGATATCATATTACGACTATAGAACCTTTCACTAAGGCCTTGTTCAAGATATCAGGTTATAGTAGGTACCACTGAGCCTTGTTATAGTAGGTACCACTGAGGTTATAGTAGGTACCACTGAGGTTATAGTATCATGAGGTTATGTAGGACTGAGGTTATAGACCTTTCATCAAGTAGGTACCACTGAGGTTATAGTAGGTACCAGGTTATAGTAGGTACCAGGTTATATTGTAGGTACCACTGAGGTTATAGTAGGTACCAGGTTATTGTAGGTACCAGGTTATAGTAGGTACCAGGTTATAGTAGGTACCAGGTTATAGTAGGTACCAGGTTATAGTAGGTACCAGGTTATAGTAGGTACCACTGAGGTTATAGTAGGTACCACTGAGGTTATAGTAGGTACCACTGAGGTTATAGTAGGTACCACTGAGGTTATAGTAGGTACCACTGAGGTTATAGTAGGTACCAGGTTATAGTAGGTACCACTGAGGTTATAGTAGGTACCAGGTTATAGTAGGTACCAGGTTATAGTCGGTACCAGGTTATTGTAGGTACCAGGTTATTGTAGGTACCAGGTTATTGTAGGTACCACTGAGGTTATAGTAGGTACCAGGTTATTGTAGGTACCAGGTTATAGTCGGTACCAGGTTATAGTAGGTACCAGGTTATAGTAGGTACCAGGTTATAGTAGGTACCAGGTTATAGTAGGTACCAGGTTGTAGTAGGTACCAGGTTATAGTAGGTACCAGGTTATAGTAGGTACCAGGTTATAGTAGGTACCAGGTTATAGTAGGTACCAGGTTATAGTAGGTACCACTGAGGTTATAGTAGGTACCAGGTTATAGTAGGGACCAGGTTATAGTAGGTACCAGGTTATAGTAGGTACCAGGTTATAGTTTTAGGCCTCAGTGTGTGCTGGTATTAGTGTGACAGTAGTGTCACTTCTCATGTGGAAACCCTAAATATCTTTAAATGTGATGGATGTGTTCTGTAATGCGAGAACGATTCATAATGTGTCAGACCCACAGAAGACATTTTATTGTCAGACCCAGCATCCCTGACATCAACAAAGACGCTGATTCTCCATGATCAAGAGCAAGTAAAACACGTTTTTTTTTAATGGCAATGTCGCTACAATTACACCGAGCTAAACTGTATCTGCTGATTTGCATTTAAATGTCACCGTCTCAACATTTGCAAATGCAAATGTCCTGTAAAATGTCCTGTAAAATGTCCTGTAAAATGTCCTGTAAAATGTCCTGTAAAATGTCCTGTAAAAAAATGTGCATTTGCAAATGTAAAATGTGGGTTGTGAAGGACACATTAAATCTGCTGCATGAGGAAGCTTCGCCTAATTAGAGAACGACAACTCAGACTGTTATGTCAAAGTGCCCAATGTTGGCGTGAAAGTATGTACACGGTATTTGTTGTCGTGAAAGTATATACACGGTATTTGTTGGCGTGAAAGTATATACACGGTATTTGTTGTCGTGAAAGTATATACACGGTATTTGTTGTCGTGAAAGTATATACACTGTATTTTTGCGTTGAATAAATGTTTCAAGTATGTCTTGATATCAGTTTTGTTTTCATTCGTGAAAGTCCCTGATTTGCCTCTGTGTGTTTTGTTTTTGCTGGCTGATGACATTTTTGCTATTTTACATTCTACAGGACGTGCTTTGAGATTGATTGAATTGGGGCCAACATTTCCTTCTAAATCAATATTAGAAAAAAATTTGTTCGGAAAGTAATAAAAGTTGTACACGGTATTTGTTGTCGTGAAAGTATGTACAAAAAATAAACATTTGAAACATTGATATGATCAGGACAGCATATTTGTTACTGTGTTTCCCAGATGAAGATTTGTTGGTGATATATTCCAGTCATTCTCATCATATTTGTTACTGTGTTTCCCAGATGATGTGTTGGTGATAAATCCAGTCATTCTGAAAGTATATCATATTTGTTACTGTGTTTCCCAGATGTGTTGAAAGTATATGATTTGCGTTGAATAAAGTTTCATTCTTGATATCAGTTTTGTTTTCATTCAAGTTATGCCTCTGTTTTGTTTTTGCTGGCTGATGACATTTTGATTCTGTGCTTTGAGATTGTGATAAATTTCCCAGTCATTCTCATCATATGTTACTGTGTTTCCCAGATGAAGATGTGTTGGTGATAAATCCAGTCACTCTCATCATATGTTACTGTGTTTCCCAGATGTGTTGGTGATAAATCCAGTCACTCTCATCATATGTTACTGTGTTTCCCAGATGAAGATGTGTTGGTGATAAATCCAGTCATTCTCATCATATGTTACTGTGTTTCCCAGATGTGTTGGTGATAAATCCAGTCATTCTCATCATATGTTACTGTGTTTCCCAGATGTGTTGGTGATAAATCCAGTCACTCTCATCATATGTTACTGTGTTTCCCAGATGAAGATGTGTTGGTGATAAATCCAGTCACTCTCATCATATGTTACTGTGTTTCCCAGATGAAGATGTGTTGGTGATAAATCCAGTCACTCTCATCATATGTTACTGTGTTTCCCAGATGAAGATGTGTTGGTGATTAATTCAGTCACTCTCATAATATAATAATAATAATAATAATAATAACTCTCATCATATGTTACTGTGTTTCCCAGATGTGTTGGTGATAAATCCAGTCACTCTCATCATATGTTACTGTGTTTCCCAGATGAAGATGTGTTGGTGATAATTCCAGTCACTCTCATCATATGTTACTGTGTTTCCCAGATGAAGATGTGTTGGTGATAAATCCAGTCACTCTCATCATATGTTACTGTGTTTCCCAGATGATGTGTTGGTGATAAATCAGTCACTCTCATCATATGTTACTGTGTTTCCCAGATGAAGATGTGTTGGTGATAAATTCAGTCACTCTCATCATATGTTACTGTGTTTCCCAGATGAAGATGTGTTGGTGATAAATCCAGTCACTCTCATCATATGTTACTGTGTTTCCCAGATGAAGATGTGTTGGTGATAAATCCAGTCATTCTCATCATATGTTACTGTGTTTCCCAGATGTGTTGTGATTCCAGTCACTCTCATCATATGTTACTGTGTTTCCCAGATGTGTTGGTGATAAATCCAGTCACTCTCATCATATGTTACTGTGTTTCCCAGATGAAGATGTGTTGGTGATAATTCCAGTCACTCTCATCATATGTTACTGTGTTTCCCAGATGAAGATGTGTTGGTGATAAATCCAGTCACTCTCATCATATGTTACTGTGTTTCCCAGATGAAGATGTGTTGGTGATAATTCCAGTCATTCTCATCATATGTTACTGTGTTTCCCAGATGATGTGTTGGTGATAAATCCAGTCATTCTCATCATATGTTACTGTGTTTCCCAGATGAAGATGTGTTGGTGATAAATCCAGTCATTCTCATCATATGTTACTGTGTTTCCCAGATGATGTGTTGGTGATAAATCCAGTCACTCTCATCATATGTTACTGTGTTTCCCAGATGAAGATGTGTTGGTGATAAATCCAGTCATTCTCATCATATGTTACTGTGTTTCCAGATGATGATGTGTTGGTGATAAATCCAGTCACTCTCATCATATGTTACTGTGTTTCCCAGATGATGATGTGTTGGTGATAAATCCAGTCACTCTCATCATATGTTACTGTGTTTCCCAGATGAAGATGTGTTGGTGATAAATCCAGTCACTCTCATCATATGTTACTGTGTTTCCCAGATGAAGATGTGTTGGTGATAAATCCAGTCACTCTCATCATATGGTGATAATTCCATTCACTCCACTCTCAGACTTCAAGTCTCTGAGCTAATTTCAGTCACTCTCAGACATCCAGTCTGAGCTAATTCCATTCACTCTCAGACGTCCAGTCTCAGAGCTAATTCCAGTCACTCCACTCTCAGACGTCCAGTCTCAGAGCTAATCCCAGTCACTCTAGATGTCCAGTCTCGGAGGCAATTCCAGTCACTCTCAGACATCCAGTCTCAGAGCTAATTCCAGTCACTCCACTCTCAGACGTCCAGTCTCGGAGCCAATTCCAGTCACTCTCAGACGTCCAGTCTCAGAGGCAATTCCAGTCACTCTCAGACGTCCAGTCTCAAGTACATTAGAGTGTCTAGTTTGAGAAACAGACTCAATGCTGACCTTCTAGGCAGAGTTCCTCTGTCCAGTGTCTGTGTTCTTTTGCCCATCTTAATATTTTCTTTTTATTGGCCAGTCTGAGATAAGGCTTTTTCTTTGCAACTCTGCCTAGAAGGCCAGCATCCCGGAGTCGCCTCTTCGCTGTTGACGTTGAGACTGGTGTTTTGCGGTTACTATTTAACAAAGCTGCCATTTGAGGACTTGCGAGGCGTCTGTTTCTCAAACTAGACACTAATGTACTTGTCCTCTTGCTCAGTTGTGCACTGGGGCCTCCCACTCTTTCTATTCTGGTTAAAGCCAGTTTGCACTGTTCTGTGAAGGGAGTAGTACACAGCATTGTACGAGATCTTCAGTTTCTTGGCAATTTCTCACATGGAATAGCCTTCATTTCTCAGAACAAGAAATACACACAAGTTTCAGAAGAAAGACTTTGTTTCTGCCCATTTTGAGCCTGTAATCGAACCCACAAATGCTGATGCTCCAGATACTCAACTAGTCCAAAGGCCAGTTTTATTGCTTCTTTAATCAGACAAGAGTTTTCAGCTGTGCTAACATAATTGCAAAAGGGTTTTGTACTATTCAATTATCCTTTTACAATTATAAACCTGGATTAGCTAACACAACGTGTCATTGGAACACAGGAGTGATGGTTGCTGATAATGGGCCTCTGTATGCCTACGTAGATATTCCATAGATATTCCATAGATATTCTATAAAAAAAATCTGCCGTTTACAGCTACAAGAGTCAGTTAAAACATTAACAATGTCTACACTGTAATTCTGATCAATTTGATGTTATTTCAGTAGATTTTAGTAGTGCTTTTCTTTAAAAAACAAGGACATTTCTAAGTGACCCCCAAACTTTTGAATGGTAGTATGTGTGTGTAAATATAAATAAATATATACAACAAAACAAAATCATCATTTTTTTCCCAGTCATTCTCAGAGCCCAGTGTGAGATGAACTTATCTGTTTGGCAGCCGACAATAGACCTTTTCTGCTACCTGTGGAGATGATAGCAGCACAGAGTATATTGTTCTGCTACCTGTGGAGATGACAGCAGCACAGAGTATATTGTTCTGCTACCTGTGGAGATGATAGCAGCACAGAGTATATTGTTCTGCTACCTGTGGAGATGACAGCAGCACAGAGTATATTGTTCTGCTACCTGTGGAGATGACAGCAGCACAGAGTATATTGTTCTGATACCTGTGGAGATGACAGCAACACAGAGTATATTGTTCTGCTACCTGTGGAGATGACAGCAACACAGAGTATATTGTTCTGCTACCTGTGGAGATGACAGCAACACAGAGTATATTGTTCTGATACCTGTGAAGTCAGATTCTCTCCAAAGTTTCCAAGCTGATGTCTTAATCTGTAGTTAGAGATGTAACAAAAGATGATCAGAGGGAGGGGAGCTCAGTGAATGTGGTTGGGAGGCCAGGCTCAGAGATGATCAGAGAGGGAGGGGGAGCTCAGTGAATGTGGTTGGGACGCCAGGCTCAGAGATGGTCAGCGAGGGAGGGGGGAGCTCAGTGAATGTGGTTGGGAGGCCAGGCTCAGAGATGGTCAGAGAGGGAGGGGGAGCTCAGTGAATGTGGTTGGGACACCAGGCTCAGAGATGGTCAGAGAGGGAGGGGAGCTCAGTGAATGTGTTTGGGAGGCCAGGCTCAGAGATGGTCAGAGAGGGAGGGGGAGCTCAGTGAATGTGGTTGGGAGGCCAGGCTCAGAGATGGTCAGAGAGGGAGGGGGAGCTCAGTGAATATGGTTGGGACACCAGGCTCAGAGATGGTCAGAGAGGGAGGGGGAGCTCAGTGAATGTTGTTGGGAGGCCAGGCTCAGAGATGGTCAGAGAGGGAGGGGGAGCTCAGTGAATGTGGTTGGGAGGCCAGGCTCAGAGATGGTCAGAGAGGGAGGGGGAGCTCAGTGAATGTGTTTGGTATTAATAACCTCCAAAGATGGATAAAGACCCTGTTTAAACATGGTATTAACAACCTCCAAAGATGGATAAAGACCCTGTTTGAACATGGTATTAACAACCTCCAAAAGATAAAGACCCTGTTTAAACATGGTATTAACAACCTCTAGAGATGGATAAAGACCCTGTTTAACCATGGTATTAACAACCTCCAGAGATGGATAAAGACCCTGTTTAAACATGGTTTTAACAACCTCCAAAAGATGGATAAAGACCCTGTTTAAACATGGTATTAACAACCTCCAAAAGATGGATAAAGACCCTGTTTAAACATGGTATTAACAACCTCCAAAGATGGATAAAGACCCTGTTTGAACATGGTATTAACAACCTCCAAAAGATAAAGACCCTGTTTAAACATGGTATTAACAACCTCCAGAGATGGATAAAGACCCTGTTTAAACATGGTATTAACAACCTCCAAAAGATGGATAAAGACCCTGTTTAAACATGGTATTAACAACCTCCAAAAGATGGATAAAGACCCTGTTTAAACATGGTATTAACAACCTCCAAAGATGGATAAAGACCCTGTTTGAACATGGTATTAACAACCTCCAAAAGATAAAGACCCTGTTTAAACATGGTATTAACAACCTCCAGAGATGGATAAAGACCCTGTTTAAACATGGTATTAACAACCTCCAGAGATGGATAAAGACCCTGTTTAAACATGGTATTAACAACCTCCAGAGATGGATAAAGACCCTGTTTATACATGGTATTAACAACCTCCAGAGATGGATAAAGACCCACTATTCCCTGCTCGCTGAAGTTGTGGATGTCTATTAAATGCAGTCCTCCACACCTCTCTCCCCCTTCATATATATATTATACCTGCAGCGGTCCTAGAAATGTAAATCAAATAGCTAAATGATCCATAGCACGACCATCTTAAAACAGATTTCCAGATGTCAACTTATCTATTGGTCCCCAGTTGGAGATTGATTTGCAGTGGTGCGCCATTTGTGAAAACATCAGCTGTTCAACACAACGATCACTGAAGCCTTGTACAAAGCCAGACTATCTATCTA
>NW_025748719.1:0-7500 GCF_021184085.1 Oncorhynchus gorbuscha
ACATGACAACACAGAATGGTAGCAACACCACATGACAACAAGCATGGTAGAAACACCACATGACAACAACATGGCAGCAACACCACATGACAACAACATGGCAGCAACACCACATGACAACACAGAATCGTAGCAACACCACATGACAACAACATGGTAGCAACACCACATGACAACACAGAATGGTAGCAACACCACATGACAACAACATGGTAGCAACACCACATGACAACAACATGGTAGCAACACCACATGACAACACAGAATGGTAGCAACACCACATGACAACACAGAATGGTAGCAACACCACATGACAACAACATGACAACAACACCACATGACAACAACATGACAACAACACCACATGACAACAACATGGTAGCAACACAACATGGCAGCAGCACAAAACACGGTACAAACATTATTGGGCACAGGCAACAGCACAAAGGCAAGAAGGTAGAGACAACAATACATCACACAATGCAGCCACAACTGTCAGTAAGAGTGTCCATGATTGAGTCTTTTGAATGAAGAGATGGAGATAAAACTGTCCAGTTTGAGTGTTTGTTGCAGCTGACCTAGTGATGTGTGTGCTTTGGGGACCTTTAATAGAATGTGACTGGCAGAACGGGTGTTGTATGTGGAGGATGAGGGTTGCAGCAGGTATCTCTCTCTCTCTCTCTCTCTCTCACTCACTCACTCACTCACTCACTCACTCCACTCACTCACTCACTCACTCACTCACTCACTCACTCACTCACTCCTCACTCACTCACTCACTCACTCACTCATATTCATTGGCTTATAACAGTGCTACTCCAGTACTATTTGAGAAGGTCCGTGATCACAATGGGAGACAGAGAGCTGCTTTCAAGCGATGGGCACATCAGGTGTTTATTTGTAAAAGAAGAGGAGGCTGGGTCCAGGGGCAGGCAGAAGGTCATACACAGGAGGAGGCAGGTAGCTGGGTCCAGGGGCAGGCAGAAGGTCATACACAGGAGGAGGCAGGTAGTTGGGTCCAGGGGCAGGCAGAAGGTCATACACAGGAGGAGGCAGGTAGCTGGGTCCAGAGGGGCAGGCAGAAGGTCATACACAGGAGGAGGCAGGTAGCTGGATCCAGGGGCAGGCAGAAGGGGTCATACACAGGAGGAGCAGGTAGCTGGGTCAGAGAGGCAGGCAGAAGGTCATACACAGGAGGAGGCAGGTAGCTGGGTCCAGGGGCAGGCAGAAGGTCATACACAGGAGAGCAGGTAGCTGGGTCAGGGGCAGGCAGAAGAAGGTCATACACAGGAGGCAGGTAGCTGGGTCAGGGGCAGGCAGAAGGTCATACACAGGAGGAGGCAGGTAGTTGGGTCCAAGGGGCAGGCAGAAGGTCATACAGGAGGCAGGTAGCTGGGTCCAGGGGCGAGCAGAAGGTCATACAGGAGGAGGCAGGTAGCTGGGTCCAGGGGCAGGCAGAAAGGTCTACAGGAGAGGCAGGTAGCTGGGTTCAGGGGCAGGCAGAAGGTCATACACAGGAGGAGGCAGGTACTGGGTCCAGGGGCAGGCAGAAGGTCATACACAGGAGGAGGCAGGTAGCTGGGTCCAGGGGCAGGCAGAAGGTCATACAGGAGGAGGCAGGTAGCTGGGTCCAGGGGGCAGGCAGAAGGTCATACACAGGAGGCAGGTAGCTGGGTCCAGGGGGCAGGCAGAAGGTCATACACAGGAGGAGGCAGGTAGCTGGGTTCAGGGGCAGGCAGAAGGTCATACAGGAGGAGGCAGGTAGTTGGGTCCAGGGGCAGGCAACAGTACAGGCAGGGAAAAGGCTAGTGACGTTGTCCGGAGACCAGGCAATAGGTTGATAAGAGGAAACCCGATAGGCTTAAAGTACAGGCAGGGAGTAGGAAAGGCGTTGTTAGTTTTTGCCTGCCTCACTATCATACGGGAAAACAGAGCTCCAAAATAGAAGTGTGTCACAAAACAAACAATACCCACAATGATGGGGTGCAAAGGATTGAACTAAATAGTGTGTGATTATGACATGCAGGTGTGTGAACGGGTGATCCAGATTGGGAACTGGAAAGAGTGAGCTGCGTTTTGGGGATCTACATGTTTCAGAGTGTGAGTTGGAAGCAGACGTTACGGTCAATCACACTAATTTCCTAGGGTGGCAAAGGTCCAGATAGATATTGTCTTTTTTTTTTTAAACTAGGGCAAGTCAGTTACGAACAAATTCTTATTTTCAATGATGGCCTCGGAACAGTGGATTAACTGCCTTGTTCAGGGACAGAATGACAGATTTGTATCTTGTCAGCTCGGGTTTTGAACTTGCAACTTTCCGGTTACTGGTCCAACACTCTAACCACTAGGCTACCCACCTCAGAACCCCTGTGACACCAAACTTTTCACACCCCTCTTGAACTTGAGGTGAAAATGTTGCAGTTTTAAGCTAACTTCCCATAATTCTACACATTTGTCATGGGGCAGAGAATTTTTGTTGCTCTTTTTAAAGTAATTTTTCTGCAATTGTACACATTTTCCATGTCTTATGTGTGTTTATATCATACCAGTAGTCAAAGAGCATTTGTATTTTTTGTAGTTGGCACCCGCTGTCTGTATCGACCCTGTTCTGGACTGTGGACCGCCAGTTGAGTATAGAGCTTGCCCTCCCGGGTGGCGCAGTGGTTAAGGGCTCTGTACTGCAGCGCCAGCTGTGCCATCAGAGTCCCTGGGTTCACGCTTGTTATGCGGTAAAGCGCACGGTGTCTCCAGTGCGCGCTCATAGCCTGGGTGCACTTGGTCTCCCGGTGCGCCGTTTAGCCCAGGGTATCTGCGCAGGCTCTGCGTGCTGTGTCTCCGGGCACTGGGGCTGTTCCGGACTGTCCCATGCCTGCGCCCGCCTGTGCCGGACTGGAAGTGGGCATTGAGCCAAGTGGAGAGGTGTGAGTGGTAAGCACCAGATCTCAGTGCTCCCCACTGCCCGGTTCGGCCTGTGCCCTGCACTCTGGGGGCCGGGCTAAAGTGGGCATTCAGCCTGGAGGAGTGGTGCCAGGCTGCGCGCCAGGGCTCCAGTGCTCCCCCACAGCCCGGTTCATCCGGTGCCTCCTCCATGCTCCAGGCCTCCTGTAGGTCTCCCCAGCCTGGGGGGCCCTGTGGCAGCCCCACGCACCAGGCCTCCCGTAGGTCTTCCCAGCCTGGTGGGCCCTGTGGCAGCCCCACGCACTAAGCTGTCTCTACGTCTCCTCCCTCGAGAGTTGTCCTCCAGTCCGGACCCTCCAACAACGCCCTCCAGTCTGAAGCTTCCAGCGACGTCCTCCAGTGTCGCCCTCCAGTCCGGGGCCCGCTACGAGGGAGCCCAGTCCGGGGCCCGCTACGAGGGTCCCCAGTCCGGGGCACGCTACGAGGGTCCCCAGTCCGGGGTCCGCTACAAGTGTGCCCAGTCCGGGGCCCGCTACGAGGGTCCCCAGTCCGGGGCACGCTACGAGGGTCTCCAGTCCGGGGCCCGCTACGAGGGTCCCCGCTCTAGAGGCGCCACCTAAGTGGGCCAAGCCAGAGGTGGAGCAGCGTCTACGTCCCTCACCAGAGCCGCCACCGCGGAGAAATGCCCACCCAGACCCTTCCCTATAGGTTCAGGTTTTGCGGCCGGAGTCCTCACCTTTGGGGGGGGTACTGTCACGCCCTGACCTTAGAGCTTTTTACGTCTATTTTGGTTTGGTCAGGGTGTAACTTGGGGTGGGCATTCTATGTTCTTTTTTTCTATGTTTTTTGTATTTCTTTGTTTTGGCCGGATATGGTTCTCAATTAGGGACAGCTGTCTATCGTTGTCTCTGATTGGGAACCATACTTAGGTAGCTTTTTCCCCACATGGTTTTTGTGGGTAGTTATTTTCTGTTTAGTGTTTTGCACCTTACAGGACTGTTTCGGTTTCGGTTATTCTTTGTTATTTTTGTTATAGTGTTCAGTTCTAATAAAAAGCATGAACACTTACCACGCTGTGCTTTGGTCCGATGATTCCTCTTCTTCAGACAACGAATACCATTACAAATGCTCACGTCAACAAGGCAGCGTTTCCATTGTTTATAAAAGGTTTTCTTTATAATGCCCGAAATAAACATGGCTTCAACCCCATATTAAACACTCACAGACTGAAATCATATGTGTGTATATTGTACAATCAATGAATGAGAGAGAGTATCAAATATCCCATTCATTTGTATATATCCACTGTATACATGAATCGTTGCAAAGTTGGTTCCGGAATGATTGGCTGGTAATAGATCCTCACCATGGAGAATGATAGAGGCCTCTAGTGGCCAAAAGGCCATTTAGCAAGGGCAGCGTCATTGAGGGCTTCCTCCATTTTAAAGTAGTCAAGTGGGTGTAGATTTGTATGGGGTGTAGCCTTAATATCACTGCCCATGCTGTCACAGACGCTATAATGGCACAGATATAAAGATGAGTCCTCTGTCTATCTCTATGATTCTCCAACAAGGCAGGCCATGGCTGCAGTCCTCTATCTATCTCTATGATTCTCCAACAAGGCAGGCCATGGCTGCAGTCCTCTATCTATCTCTATGATTCTCCAACAAGGCAGGCCATGGCTGCAGTCCTCTATCTATCTCTATGATTCTCCAACAAGGCAGGCCATGGCTGCAGTCCTCTATCTATCTCTATGATTCTCCAACAAGGCAGGCCATGGCTGAAGTCCTCTATCTATCTCTATGATTCTCCAACAAGGCAGGCCATGGCTGAAGTCCTCTATCTATCTCTATGATTCTCCAACAAAGCAGGCCATGGCTGCAGTCCTCTATCTATCTGATCCTCCCCAGGATGAAGCTGGTAAAGAGCAACTGAAGTCAAAAACTTTGTCACCTTTGATCACATGATTTTTGTAAAGTCCATGCAGTCGACAAGTCACACAATTGTTTTTATCCCATAATGCAACAGGCATTGAAAGGCAGTGACCACCCCCCCCAAAAAAAATAATCATAAAATACATCATGAATGTGCAATAGCCATCGATCACGTGACACCATTCATTCCTATGTGAAGACTCAATAGTGCATTGAAGTCAAATCAAAATCCAGTGGGGTGGTATCTTGTGAAAGGTAACATTTTTATTTCACCTTTATTTAACCAAGGTAGGCCAGTTGAGAACAAGTTCTCATTTGCAACTGCGACCTGGCCAAGATAAAAAACATAGCAGTGTGAACAGACAACACAGAGTTTACACGCGCAGTTTGAAGCTTCTCCAGGAGTGGCGTTGCAAGCTAGACCGAGTGCCTACCCCTTTCATTGACAACTCAATTTGAAGACCGCCAGGTACTTCTCCTGTGTGCGATTTTAAATAATCGGTTTAAGGACATGCATCTGGTGTATAAAGAAGCAATTATTGGTACCATAATATAATAATAATAATAATATATGCCATTTGGCAGGCACTTTTATCCAAAGCGACTTACAGTCATGTGTGCATACATTCTACGTATGGTGGTCCCGAGGATTGAACCCACTACCCTGGCGTTACAAGCGCCATGCTCTACCAACTGAGCTACAGAAGGACCACAGAAGGGTTTTGAAACGTGTTTTTATTTACACGAAGATTGACATTTATCCAGTAGCTGTTTCCACACTAATCCCTTCAGTGAGAGGGCAGTCGTTCTCCCTGGATGTAACCTAGGCTATATATCTTTGGCTGTGACACAAAATCATACCTGTGTTAGGATTCAAGATATAGGTACAGACAATTATTGGATAGTCTCAATGCTCCACTGGAGTGGGTTGTTGATTACATTTTTAACCTATCAAATGATGTGCCTGGGGACCAGGAATCTAACAAATGAACCGCAGCGTTAGGCCAAACAAACCACAACCACACTACACGGACAGGGTGATGAGTGATGGGATTTACAAGTTGATAAAACAGCCAGGGCACGGACATGGAAAAGGGTAGAATTCCTGTATAAGGAGTCTAAAAAAGACAGTTACAACAACTATAGACCATCTCTGGTGTCTATGCTTTGGACAGAAACCAATCGTTTTCAGTTACAATGAAGGAAGGTCCCTTATAAGAGACATAGCCAAAGGCTTTGGTAGTGGTATTTCATTGCAATGATGTTTTTCCTCCAGCTGCTGTTGATGGTATTAGTGTCTGTGTATGTCTATTGTTCATCAGCGAACCATATGAACCGTGTGAACCATATGAAATATGAAATGTATGAACCGTGTGAACCATATGAACCATGAAACCATGTGAACCATATGAACCCATGTAAACCATGTAAACCATGTGAACCATATGAACCATGTAAACCATGTAAACCATATGAACCATGTAAACCATGTGAACCGTGTGAACCATATGAACCATGTAAACCATGTAAACCATATAAACCATATGAACCATATAAACCATATAAACCATATGAACCATGTAAACCATATGAACCATGTAAACCATATGAACTATAAAAGCGTGAACCATATGAACCATGAACCATGTGAACCATGTGAACCATGCGAACCATATGAACCATGTAAACCATATGAACCATACGGGAACCATATGACCTGTATGAACCATATGAACTGTGTGAACCATATGAACCGTATGAACCGTGTTGTTAATGTGTGCTTATACAGGTTCAGGAGTAATGCTGGGAAAGGTACTGTCTACTATACAGGCGCCTCCAGAGTGGAATGAGTTTCTTCTGACCATAAAACGTCATCCTCTCTGGGCAGCTTCAAAATGAAAGTCAAAAACCTGTTTGATGTCTGCCCATATAGACCCCTATGATGAAACTGCAATGATGAGATAGATGTTCTTCTTCTTTTTTTAAATGTTTTATTATATCGCTGTCTATACTGTGCTGGATCTTGCCCGGCCATCTTGTTTCAAGAGGACCACAATAGAAATAAGTCCCAGGCTGTGTTGTGTGTTACCCTCTATGATTCAACAATGGAAATAAGTCCCAGGCTGTGTTGTGTGTTACCCTCTATGATTCAACAATGGAAATAAGTCCCAGGCTGTGTTGTGTGTTACCCTCTATGATTCAACAATGGGAAATAAGTCCCAGACTTTATAGTGTGTTACCCTCTATGATTCAACAATGGAAATAAGTCCCAGGCTGTGTTGTGTGTTACCCTCTATGATTCAACAATGGAAATAAGTCCCAGACTTTATTGTGTGTTATCCTCTATGATTCTGCTGATGTGCATGTATGGGTTTTGCAGGTTTTGTGTGGCTTGTTTTTAAATGGTCGAATTAATAAACTAAACTGAACCGCGTCAACCGTCATAAACTCCTTGAATACAAGTAGCGTGATAGATCCTGGTTTACTTATAAAGACTCCTAAAAATATTTATTGTGTTCAAATTTCCCTCGGCAACAGATTCAGTTACAGTACACCATAATCTCAGCTATGACAAGCTTGGCTGCAGTCCTGCAATATGACAATTCCACCAGACCACCAGGCTCAAATACTTTTCAAATCTTTACAATTCTTTGAGAGTTTTCTCTAG
>NW_025748719.1:20000-31560 GCF_021184085.1 Oncorhynchus gorbuscha
TCCTCTCTTTAATAATCCTGTATAATATACTATCCTATCTGTAATAATCCTGTATTATATACTATCTTTAATAATACTGTATAATATACTATCCTCTCTCTTTAATAATCCTGTATTATATACTATCCTCTTTTAATAATCCTGTATAATATACTATCCCTCTTTTAATAATCCTGTATAATATACAATCTCCTTCATAATACTGTATAATATACTATCCTCTCTTTAATAATCCTGTATAATATACTATCCTCTCTTTAATAATCCTGTATAATATACTATCCTCTCTTTAATAATCCTGTATTATATACTATCCTCTCTTTAATAATCCTGTATAATATACTATCCTCTCCTTCATAATACTGTATAATATACTATCCTCTCTTAATAATCCTGTATAATATACTATCCTTAATAATCCTGTATAATATACTATCCTCTCCTTCATAATCCTGTATAATATACTATCCTCTCCTTCATAATCCTATAATATACTATCCTCTCCTTCATAATCCTGTATTATATACTATCCTCTCTTCATAATCCTGTATAACATACTATCCTCTCCTTTCATAATCCTGTATAATATACTATCCTCTCCTTCATAATCCTGTATTATATACTATCCTCTTTAATAATCCTGTATAATATGCTATCCTCTCCTTCATAATCCTGTATAATATACTATCCTCTCCTTCATAATCCTGTATTATATACTATCCTCTCCTTCATAATCCTGTATTATATACTATCCTCTCCTTCATAATCCTGTATAATATACTATCCTATCTGTAATAATCCTGTATAATATACTATCCTCTCCTTCATAATCCTGTATAATATACTATCCTCTCCTTCATAATCCTGTATTATATACTATCCTCTCTTTAATAATCCTGTATAATATACTATCCTCTCCTTCATAATCCTGTATAATATGCTATCCTCTCCTTCATAATCCTGTATAATATACTATCCTCTTCCTTTCATAATCCTGTATAATATACTATCCTCTCCTTCATAATCCTGTATTACTCTGCTGGTCTTATTAGGTTCTTTCCTCTTTCTATCCCTCTCTCTCCCCTCCCTCTCTCACTCTCTCGCTCTCTTCTCTCTATCGTCCGTTCCTGCTCCCAGCTGTTCCTATTCCCCTAATCAATCATTTAGTCTTCCCACACCTGTTCCCGATCCTTTCCCCTGATTAGAGTCCCTATTTCTTCCTTTGTGTTCCGTTCCTGTCCTGTCGGTTCCTTGTCTAGAATTCACCGTGCTGTGTTTGTGTATCGCCCTGTCGTGTCGTGTTTTCCTCAGATGCTGCGTGGTGAGCAGGTGTCTGAGTCTGTCTGGTTCAAGTGCCTTCCCGAGGCAACCTGCTGTTCACCTGCTGTTCAAGATCGAGTCTCCAGTTTGTCCTCGTCATTTCGAGTGAAAGTTGTGTTTTTTGTTTGTATTTACTTTACTGGATTAAAGACTCTGTTTTCGCCAAGTCGCTTTTGGGTCCTCTTTCACCTGCATGACAGAAGGAACCGACCAAGGAATGGACCCAGCGACTTCAGACGCTCGTTACACTGCCGTCGAGATCCAAGGAGCCATGCTCGGCAGACACGAGCAGGAATTGTCTGCTGCTCGCCATGCCGTGGAGAACCTGGCCGCTCAGGTTTCCGACCTCTCTGGACAGTTCCAGAGTCTACGTCTCGTGCCACCTGTTACTTCCTGGCCTGCCGAGCCTCCAGAACCTAGGGTTAATAACCCACCTTGCTACTCCGGGCAGCCCACTGAGTGCCGCTCCTTTCTCACGCAGTGTGAGATTGTGTTCTCTCTCCAACCCAACACATACTCTAGAGAGAGAGCTCGGGTTGCTTACGCCATTTCACTCCTTACTGGCCGGGCTCGAGAATGGGGCACAGCTATCTGGGAGGCAAGGGCTGATTGCTCTAACAAGTTCCAGAACTTTAAAGAGGAGATGATTCGGGTTTTTGACCGTTCAGTTTTTGGTAGGGAGGCTTCTAGGGCCCTGGCTTCCTTATGCCAAGGTGAACGGTCCATAACGGATTATTCTATTGAGTTTCGCACTCTTGCTGCCTCTAGTGAGTGGAACGAGCCGGCGCTGCTCGCTCGTTTTCTGGAGGGACTCCACGCAGTGGTTAAGGATGAGATTCTCTCCCGGAGGTTCCTTCAGATGTGGACTCTTTGATTGCTCTCGCCATCCGCATAGAACGACGGGTAGATCTTCGTCACCGGGCTCGTGGAAGAGAGCTCGCATCAACGGTGTTTCCCTGCTCCGCATCGCAACCATCTCCCTCCTCTGGCTCAGAGTCTGAGCCCATGCAGCTGGGAGGGATTCGCATCTCGACTAAGGAGAGGGAACGGAGGATCACCAACCGCCTGTGCCTCTATTGCGGAGTTGCTGGACATTTTGTTAATTCATGTCCAGTAAAAGCCAGAGCTCATCTGTAAGCGGAGGGCTACAGGTGAGCGCAACTACTCAAGTCTCTCCATCAAGATCCTGTACTACTTTGTCGGTCCATCTACGCTGGACCGGTTCGGGTGCTACATGTAGTGCCTTGATAGACTCTGGGGCTGAGGGTTGTTTCATGGACGAAGCATGGGTTCGGAAACATGACATTCCTTTCAGAGAGTTAGAGAAGCCTACGCCCATGTTCGCCTTAGATGGTAGTCATCTTCCCAGTATCAGATTTGAGACACTACCTTTAACCCTCACAGTATCTGGTAACCACAGTGAGACTATTTCTTTTTTGATTTTTCGTTCACCGTTTACACCTGTTGTTTTGGGTCATCCCTGGCTAGTATGTCATAATCCTTCTATTAATTGGTCTAGTAATTCTATCCTATCCTGGAACGTTTCTTGTCATGTGAAGTGTTTAATGTCTGCCATCCCTCCCGTTTCTTCTGTCCCTACTTCTCAGGAGGAACCTGGCGATTTGACAGGAGTGCCGGAGGAATATCATGATCTGCGCACGGTCTTCAGTCGGTCCCGAGCCAACTCCCTTCCTCCTCACCGGTCGTATGATTGTAGTATTGATCTCCTTCCGGGGACCACTCCTCCTCGGGGTAGACTATACTCTCTGTCGGCTCCCGAACGTAAGGCTCTCGAGGATTATTTGTCTGTGTCTCTTGACGCCGGTACCATAGTGCCTTCTTCCTCCTCGGCCGGGGCGGGGTTCTTTTTTGTTAAGAAGAAGGACGGTACTCTGCGCCCTGCGTGATTATCGAGGGCTGAATGACATAACGGTTAAGAATCGTTATCCGCTTCCCTTATGTCATCAGCCTTCGAGATTCTGCAGGGAGCCAGGTGCTTTACTAAGTTGGACCTTCGTAACGCTTACCATCTCGTGCGCATCAGAGAGGGGGACGAGTGGAAAACGGCGTTTAACACTCCGTTAGGGCATTTTGAGTACCGGGTTCTGCCGTTTGGTCTCGCCAATGCGCCAGCTGTTTTTCAGGCATTAGTTAATGATGTTCTGAGAGACATGCTGAACATCTTTGTTTTTGTCTATCTTGACGATATCCTGATTTTTTCTCCGTCACTCGAGATTCATGTTCAGCACGTTCGACGTGTTCTACAGCGCCTTTAGAGAATTGTCTCTACGTAAAGTCTGAGAAGTGCTCTTTTCATGTCTCCTCCGTTACTTTTCTCGGTTCCGTTATTTCCGCTGAAGGCATTCAGATGGATTCCGCTAAGGTCCAAGCTGTCAGTGATTGGCCCGTTCCAAGGTCACGTGTCGAGTTGCAGCGCTTTTTAGGTTTCGCTAATTTCTATCGGCGTTTCATTCGTAATTTCGGTCAAGTTGCTGCCCCTCTCACAGCTCTTACTTCTGTCAAGACGTGTTTTATGGTCCGGTTCCGCCCAGGAGCTTTTGATCTTCTAAAAGAACGTTTTACGTCCGCTCCTATCCTCGTTACTCCTGACGTCACTAGACAATTCATTGTCGAGGTTGACGCTTCAGAGGTAGGCGTGGGAGCCATTCTATCCCAGCGCTTCCAGTCTGACGATAAGGTTCATCCTTGCGCTTATTTTTCTCATCGCCTGTCGCCATCTGAGCGCAACTATGATGTGGGTAACCGTGAACTGCTCGCCATCCGCTTAGCCCTAGGCGAATGGCGACAGTGGTTGGAGGGGGCGACCGTTCCTTTGTCGTTTGGACAGACCATAAGAACCTTGAGTACATCCGTTCTGCCAAACGACTTAATGCCCGTCAAGCTCGTTGGGCGTTGTTTTTCGCTCGTTTCGAGTTTGTGATTTCTTACCGTCCGGGTAGCAAGAACACCAAGCCTGATGCCTTATCCCGTCTGTTTAGTTCTTCTGTGGCTTCTACTGATCCCGAGGGGATTCTTCCTTATGGGCGTGTTGTCGGGTTAACAGTCTGGGGAATTGAAAGACAGGTTAAGCAAGCACTCACGCACACTGCGTCGCCGCGCGCTTGTCCTAGTAACCTCCTTTTCGTTCCTGTTTCCACTCGTCTGGCTGTTCTTCAGTGGGCTCACTCTGCCAAGTTAGCTGGTCATCCCGGTGTTCGAGGCACTCTTGCGTCTATTCGCCAGCGCTTTGGTGGCCGACTCAGGAGCGTGACACGCGCCGCTTCGTGGCTGCTTGTTCGGACTGCGCGCAGACTAAGTCGGGTAACTCTCCTCCTGCCGGTCGTCTCAGACCGCTCCCCATTCCTTCTCGACCATGGTCTCACATCGCCCTAGACTTCATTACCGGTCTGCCTTTGTCTGCGGGGAAGACTGTGATTCTTACGGTTGTCGATAGGTTCTCTAAGGCGGCACATTTCATTCCCCTCGCTAAACTTCCTTCCGCTAAGGAGACGGCACAAATCATTATCGAGAATGTATTCAGAATTCATGGCCTCCCGTTAGACGCCGTTTCAGACAGAGGCCCGCAATTCACGCCACAGTTTTGGAGGGAGTTCTGTCGTTTGATTGGTGCGTCCGTCAGTCTCTCTTCCGGGTTTCATCCCCAGTCTAACGGTCAAGCAGAGAGGGCCAATCAGACGATTGGTCGCATACTACGCAGCCTTTCTTTCAGAAACCCTGCGTCTTGGGCAGAACAGCTCCCCTGGGCAGAATACGCTCACAATTCGCTTCCTTCGTCTGCTACCGGGTTATCTCCCGTTTCAGAGTAGTCTGGGTTACCAGCCTCCTCTGTTCTCATCCCAGCTTGCCGAGTCCAGCGTTCCTCCGCTCAAGCGTTTGTCCAACGTTGTGAGCGCACCTGGAGGAGGGTGAGGTCTGCACTTTGCCGTTACAGGGCACAGACTGTGAGAGCCGCCAATAAACGCAGGATTAAGAGTCCAAGGTATTGTTGCGGCCAGAGAGTGTGGCTTTCCACTCGCAACCTTCCTCTTACGACAGCTTCTCGTAAGTTGACTCCGCGGTTCATTGGTCCGTTCCGTGTCTCCCAGGTCGTCAATCCTGTCGCTGTGCGACTGCTTCTTCCGCGACATCTTCGTCGCGTCCATCCTGTCTTCCATGTCTCCTGTGTTAAGCCCTTTCTTCGCACCCCCGTTCGTCTTCCCTCCCCCTCCCGTCCTTGTCGAGCGCACCTATTTACAAGGTACATAAGATCATGGACATGCGTTCTCGGGACGGGGTCACCAATACTTAGTGGATTGGGAGGGTTACGGTCCTGAGGAGAGGAGTTGGGTTCCGTCTCGGGACGTGCTGGACCGTTCACTCATTGATGATTTCCTCCGTTGCCGCCAGGATTCCTCTCGAGTGCGCCAGGAGGCGCTCGGTGAGTGGGGGTACTGTCATGTTTTGTCATTTATTATCTTGTCTTGTCCCTGTGCTTCCCATTCTATTCGTTTCCTCTGCTGGTCTTATTAGGTTCTTTCCCTCTTTCTATCCCTCTCTCCCCCCTCCCTCTCTCACTCTCTCGCTCTCTCTCTCTCTATCGTTCCGTTCCTGCTCCCAGCTGTTCCTATTCCCCTAATCAATCATTTAGTCTTCCCACACCTGTTCCCGATCCTTTCCCCTGATTAGAGTCCCTATTTCTTCCTTTGTGTTCCGTTCCTGTCCTGTCGGTTCCTTGTCTAGAATTCACCGTGCTGTGTTTGTGTATCGCCCTGTCGTGTCGTGTTTTCCTCAGATGCTGCGTGGTGAGCAGGTGTCTGAGTCTGTCTGGTTCAAGTGCCTTCCCGAGGCAACCTGCTGTTCACCTGCTGTTCAAGATCGAGTCTCCAGTTTGTCCTCGTCATTTCGAGTGAAAGTTGTGTTTTTGTTTGTATTTACTTTACTGGATTAAAGACTCTGTTTTCGCCAAGTCGCTTTTGGGTCCTCTTTCACCTGCATGACACTATCTGTAATAATCCTGTATAATATACTATCCTCTCTTCATAATCCTGTATTATATACTATCCTATCTGTAATAATCCTGTATAGTATACTATCCTCTCTTTAATAATCCTGTATAGTATACTATCCCTATCTGTAATAATCCTGTATAGTATACTATCCTATCCATATGGGACAGATCTGTGCCGCTGGTCTGGCTTTCTTGAAGGTGAAACTCTTTACTAGTATTCCCTTGTCTCTACCTCGCTCGCTTGTTGCTAATTTAGGCCAGCGCTCAGTCACGTGAACGGCCAAGAGGAAGGTACCAGAGAGGGAAGTCACAAGGTGAAGAGAAAAAAACAAGTGTAAACATCCAGAACTGTCTGTACTGTTCCACGCAATGTAAATATTATGCAGAAGAGAAGGCGACTAGGGAGCGTACAGGCCAGAGGGGTAAGAGGAAAGACAGGAAAATGGAAAAGAGAGGTGAGGGATGACGGATAGAAGGATTACAACAGGGGCATATGGGCAGTGGTGTAAAGTACTTAAGTAAAAATACTTAAAGAACTACTTAAGTCGTTTTTGGGGTATCTGTACTTTAAAGGTAAAAGTGAAAGCTAAAAGTATTTGGGTTTAATACGCTATATTTACTTTTACTCAAGCATGACAATTGGGTACTTTTTCCACCACTGCATATGGGGGTCATTTCAAGTTCCCTATAGCATTTGTCTTATATCTATAGCATTATAGAGGGATATACATCCCAGCCTAGCCTCTAGCATGTCTGGCTGTAGGTCTGGTTCTACAAGGAGGTAGACAGATTCCTCCAGTGGTCTCTCCCGCTCAGTAAGCATGAGGTACTAGGTGACATGTACTGCCGGGGGAGGGAGGGGAGGGAGGGGAGGGAGGGGAGGGGAGGGGGAGGGAGGGAGGCAGGGAGGGCAGGGAGGGAAAGGGGAGCGATATCCTTTTACAGTCTGGAAATAAAGCAAACCAGTGATGGTGGAGGAACTGTCTGTCTGTCTGTCTGTCTGTCTGTCTGTCTGTCTGGTCTGTCTGTCTGTCTGTCTGTCTGTCTGTCTGTCTGTCTGTCTGTCTGTCTGTCTGTCTGTCGTCGTCTGTCTGTCTCGTCTGTCTCGTCTGTCCCGCCTGTCTGTCTGTCATGTCTGTCCCGTCTGTCTGTCTGTCGTGTCTGTCCCGTCTGTTCTGTCTGCCTGTCTGTCTGTCTGCCAGTTTTGTGGTGCATCACCCCTGACCTGTCTAATCATTAAGGTACATCACCCCTGACCTGTCTAATCATTAAAGGTACATCACCCTGACTGCTCCTGTCTACTCATTAAAGGTGCATCACCCCTGTCCTGTCACAATCATTAAAGGTACATCACCCCTGACCTGTCCCTGTCTAATCATTAAAAGGTACATCACCCCTGACCTGTCCTGTCTACTCATTAAAGGTGCATCACCCCTGTCCTGTCTAATCATTAAAGGTACATCACCCTGACCTGTCCTGTCTAATCATTAAAGGTACATCACCCCTGACCTGTCCTGTCTAATCATTAAAGGTGCATCACCCCTGACCTGTCTAATCATTAAGGTACATCACCCCTGACCTGTCCTGTCTAATCATTAAAGGTGCATCACCCTGACCTGTCTAATCATTAAAAGACTACTCCCTAATATGCTGTATTTACAGCATGACCTGACCTTTTCAGACAACCTCACCTGTTCATCTTGTCACCCAGTAACCACTCCTCCTCCTCTTTCTTTCTTTTCTTTCTTTCTTTCTTTCTGTCTTTCTTTCTTTCTTTATTCTCTATCTCTCTCTCTCTCTTTCTCTCTCTTTTTCTCTCTCTTTCTCTCTCTTTCTCCTTCTCTCTCTCAACCCTCACCTATTCATTTTAGCCCATCAGACACCTATCAGGCACTCTCATCATAATTTTGATTTAATTTGTTTTGATTTAGAATCCTCATTAGCCAACATCAATGCCGATAGCTAGTCTTACTGAGGGTCCGACACATTACAAAAAATAATTCCGGACAAAATAATGTACAATTTACATACATTTAAAAACATTAAAATGTAGTGTGTTTGTGTACATCTATCAGTTACACATACCTGTCAGTACATACACACAACCAGTAGGTCACATGTCAGTACATACACACAACAAGTAGGTCACATGTCAGTACATACACACAACAAGTAGGTCACATGTCAGTACATACACACAACCAGTAGGTCACATGTCAGTACAGACACACAACCAGCAGGTCACATGGGGAGAGTCGTGATGCCGTGAGGCTTTGCTTTATTAGTTTTTTTAAAAAACCAGGCTTGCTATTCACTTGCGCTATATGAGATAAAACTAGAGCCTGCAGGACTTGCTTTGTGGAGTGTGGTGTCAATAAAGCAGAGCATCTCTTTAATAGGGACAGACCTCTCCCCATCTTTACAACCATTTAATCTATATATTTTGACCATGACAGTTTACAATCTAAGATAACACCAAGTAATTTAATCTCCTCAACTTGTTCAACAACCACACCGTTCATTCATTACAGCCACACCGTTCATTCATTACCAGATTGAGCAGAGGTCTAGAATTTAGGGAAGGATTTGTACCAAATACAATGCTCTTAGTTTGGGCTCCCGGTGGCGCAGCAGTCTTAAGGCACTGCATCTCAGTGTTAGAGGTGTCAGCTACAGACACCCTGGTTCAAATCCAGGCTGTATCACAACTGGCTGTGATTGGGGGTCCCCGTAGGGCGGCGCACAATTAGCCAAGTGTTGTCTGTGTTTGGCGGTGTAGGCGTCATTGTAAATAAGAATTTGTTCTTAACTGACTTATCCAGTTAAATTAAGTACATTGTTTTAGAGATGTTCTGGACCAGTTTATTACTGGCCACCCATTCCAAAACAGACTGCAACTCTTTGTTAAGGGTTTCAGTGACTTCATTAGCTGTGGTTGTATGCGTATATAGTTGAATCATCAGCATACATGGACACACAGGTAGAGGGCTTGAGCTACCCTGCGGTACACCACACTTTACATGTTTGACATTAGAGAAGCTTCCATTAGAAAACCCTCCACAATATGGCAGAGGTTGAAAGCCAAAAGACAAAAGGGTTTTCTCAACAACAGGTTATGGTCAATAATATCAAAGGCTGAACTGAAATCTAACAGTACAGCTTCAACAGTACAACAGTATAATCTATATGCGTTATGATACATCAAAGTCGTAGCTTATTCGTAACAGTGCAGATTAATTTATGCAAACACACACACAGTGTATCTATCACCTCTTGCTGAAATCTCTATTTTCTCTATTTTCATCCCCTCTCTCTGTTTGACGCTCTCTGGTGATGTCATCATGAGGTAAAGAACTGGCTCTCACAAATGGCTGATTATTGGGGTCAGGGTCAGACGACCTCAGGTCCAGGGTTGTATACCTGACAACTGGCAGGTGGTGTGTGTGTGTTTTAAATGAGTGACAGTTGGTAATAGCGGTGACAGGAATGCACTTGAAAGACACGCTGGCCTGTTAGTTAAATGGCTGCGGTCCAAACACTTAAAAGACACACCCCTATCCCCTCAGCCCTCAAATTAAGTGAACACTTCTGATGACGCATCATGATGTCTGACAGTATACACTTGCAGGGCAAGGGGTGAGGGGAGGAAGGAGCGATTTTAAATGTACCACCGTTGGCCGGAATTCGTCACTTGTTCATCCCCGCGATGATTGTATTTTCAGCCACCGGTGGCTTGTGGGTGCTTTATATGCGCTCCGTTCAGTATGATTGCATGTCTACTTATATTAAATATATCATTATTAATATATGCCTGCTGTATGATAGCTAGCAAATGAATTAGCTAACTAACGTTAGCTTGCCTAGCTGGACTTCTGAATAAATTTTATTTCTGCAATTTCCAACTGATAAACATATTGACTTTTTATGTAGTAGCAAAATGTCTAACTTATTTGCATTCGTTTTGACTTACACTTGTATGTTGACTTTTCATTGATGTTGTTTTAGAAGTTTTCGCTGACTTCTCTTAGCGGATGTACACAATTATCGCAAATGAAATATGGGGAGATTCAGACGGAGATAATTGTACACTCGCAAAGCCGACCAAAAACCAGGGCTGAGGGCTTACGTTTGCAAACTTCCCTTGCTTGGCTAATCATTTGGACCACCCTCCAAGATGGCGCGATTCCCCCAAGGACATAAGGCGAGGTAAGTGGACGGGTGTGTCTTTTAACTGTTTGGACCACAGCCACTGAAAACTTGTTTTTTTAAAACAAGACTTCATTACAAATCAAATTCTAGTTGAGGTAATATGTACATGAAGGTAGAGTTATTAAAGTGACTATCACGTAGATAATAACAACAGAGGTAGCAGCAGTGTAAAGGGGAGGGGCAACAAAAATAGTTTGGGTAGCTATTTGATTAGGTGTTCAGGAGTCTTATGGGATAGAAGCTGTTTAGAAGCCTCTTAGTCCTAGACTTGGCGCTCCGGTACCGCTTGCCGTGTGGTAGCAGAGAAAACAGTCTATGACTAGGGTGGCTGGAGGCTTTGACTATTTTAGGGCCTTCCTCAACACCGCCTGGCCCCAGTACTGAGCTGTTTGCACTACCCTCTGTAGTACCAGGCGGTCGGAGGCCGAGCAGTTGCCATACCAGGCAGTGATGCAACCAGTCAGGATGCTCTTGAAGATGCTGTTATGCAGGTGAATGAGGACCCAAAAGCGACTTGGCGAAAACAGAGTTTTTAATCCAGTAAGATACTTAACAAAACAAAAGGCATAATACTACTCGTAAAGACGAGAACAGACTGGAGACTTGATCAAGAACTGCAGGTTGCCTCGGGAAGGCACTTGAACCTAGCAGACTCAGACACCTGCTCACCACGCAGCATCTGAGGGAAACACGACACGACAGGGCAAAACATAGACACAGCACGGTGAATATAGACAAGGATCCAAACAGGGCAGGTACGGAAAACAAGGAGAGAAATAGGACTCTAATCCAGGAAAAGGATCGGGAACAGGTGTGGGAAGACTAAATGATTGATTAGGGGAATAGGAACGGCTGGGGCAGGGCGGAACGATAGAGAAGAGAGAGCGAGAGTGAGAGAGAGAGGAGGGGAGAGAGGGATAGAAAAGAGGAAAGGAACCTAATAGACCAGCAGAGGGAAACTTGAATAGAAGGGGAAGCACAGGGACAAGACATGATAATTAATGACAAAACATGACAGATGCA
>NW_025748720.1:0-31559 GCF_021184085.1 Oncorhynchus gorbuscha
GTGGTTAGAGTGTAGAGGTGGCAGGGTAGCCTAGTGGTTAGAGTGTAGAGGTGGCAGGGTAGCCTAGTGGTTAGAGTGTAGAGGTGGCAGGGTAGCCTAGTGGTTAGAGTGTAGAGGTGGCAGGGTAGCCTAGTGGTTAGAGTGTAGAGGTGGCAGGGTAGCCTAGTGGTTAGAGTGTAGAGGTGGCAGGGTAGCCTAGTGGTTAGAGTGTAGAGGTGGCAGGGTGGCCTAGTGGTTAGAGTAGAGGTGGCAGGGTGGCTAGTGGTTAGAGTGTAGAGGTGGCAGGGTAGCCTAGTGGTTAGAGCGTTGGGCCTGTAACTGAAAGGTTGCTCGATTGAATCCCCGAGCTTGACAAGGTAGAAATCTGTTGTTTTGTCCCTGAACAGGCAGTTAACCCACTGTTCCTAGGACGTCGTTGTAAATAAGAATTTGTTCTTAACTGACTTGCCAAGTTAAATAAAGGTAAAATAAAACAATTCTCTGCTGGCACATTGTAGAACAGATGTCCACAGGCAGAAAGTGCACAGTGTAATAACCTGCAGTGTAGCCTAAAGATGTGGTTTTAGTTGTGTTGAACTTGACAGTAACACCTGAGAGTGAGGAGGATTATTCCATGTTTTACTCGGTGAATGTTATTTTTCCACACATGAAGCCTTGTGCACTTGATCGACGTCTACTATCGTGGCCACTATAATAGAACAAAAATAGAATCCCTGTTCTGTTTCATTCTATTTCTACTTTAGGATGTTTTTCCCCAAGTGCAATATTTACGTGTGTGTGTGTGTGGTCACAAGCGTTCTATTATAAAGGATGAAGTGGTAACCAGCGTACTATTATAAAGGCTGTCATGGTAACCAGCGTACTATTATAAAGGCTGTCATGGTAACCAGCGTACTATTATAAAGGCTGTCATGGTAACCAGCGTACTATTATAAAGGCTGTCATGGTAACCAGCGTACTATTATAAAGGCTGTCATGGTAACCAGCGTACTATTATAAAGGCTGTCATGGTAACCAGCGTACTATTATAAAGGATGTCATGGTAACTGCAATATCAGTGTTTTGTTTATTTCTCAAGACTCGAGTGTCATTTTGCAGTAAAGTCTAGGCAACAAATAACATTGGATTGCTGTCGTTACATTATTTAGATGCGAGTCAGAGGGATTTTGTCTTTTGCATGTTTCAGTGAAACTGTTTTTGGCCCTCAGCAGTTTCCATCCCTGTGAATTGTTTTGATCCTTAAGACAATGGTGGCCAGCTACCCTCCTCCATAGCAGCCCTCATACAGGGTTTGGTTTCCAGCTGTCCTAATTGAACACCTGATTCTACTAATCAGCTGACAATCATGGACGTGGTTCGCTGCATTGAGTGTTTAGGGCTGCAGCCCCATTTTTCTCGTGTACACTTGCATATTTTCTCAAGTGGATTAAACAAGGTTGGAGAATTGAGACTCAGCCCAAGCCTGTTTTAGGCTCTGCCCTCTCTCCCTGTGGTGTCTGGCTCTGTCCTCTCTCTCCCTGTGGTGTCTGGCTCTGTCCTCTCTCTCCCTGTGGTGTCTGGCTCTGTCCTCTCTCCCTGTGGTGTCTGGCTCTGTCCTCTCTCTCCCTGTGGTGTCTGGCTCTGTCCTCTCTCTCCCTGTGGTGTCTGGCTCTGTCCTCTCTCTCCCTGTGGTGTCTGGCTCTGTCTCTCTCTCCCTGTGGTGTCTGGCTCTGTCCTCTCTCTCCCTGTGGTGTCTGGCTCTGTCCTCTCTCTCCCTGTGGTGTCTGCTCTGTCCTCTCTCTCCCTGTGGTGTCTGGCTCTGTCTCTCTCTCCCTGTGGTGTCTGGCTCTGTCCTCTCTCTCCCTGTGGTGTCTGGCTCTGTCCTCTCTCTCCTGTGGTGTCTGGCTCTGTCCTCTCTCTCCCTGTGGTGTCTGGCTCTGTCCTCTCTCTCCCTGTGGTGTCTGGCTCTGTCCTCTCTCTCCCTGTGGTGTCTAGCTCTGTCCTCTCTCTCCCTGTGGTGTCTGCCTCTCCCTGTGGTGTCACCTAGAGAGTAGGGTTGGGCTGTGTAATGGGTATAATTGGGAATTACTTCCACAGGGTGGATTTCATAAACCGTCAAATTTCGTTGAAATCATTTTATTTTGAGTTTTTCGATAGATTTGAATATTTTGTAGACGCTGAGTAAATACCTGCAGTCTACTTGTGGTCCTGTAGCTCAGTTGGTAGAGCATGGCGCTTGTAACGCCAGGGTAGTGGGGTCCGATCCCCGGGACCACCCATACGTAGAATGTATGCACACATGACTGTAAGTAGCTTTGGATAAAAGCGTCTGCTAAATGGCATATATTATTATTATATTATTACTTGTGCAACACGCAAGGAGATTAACGACACATCTCGTTATTCATTTTGCTTGTCACGTTATTAGTCGTTATGAACCAAAGTTCCCCCAGAACAGCGTGAGCTGGTGAGTCTGTAGTGTTGTTCGTCATATCGGTGAGTCTTGTGTTGTGTGGTGCACCTGAGGTGAAGTCATTCACTACTAAATGTTTCGATCTTATAACTGTCTTAAGATGTGCTATAGTCTCCAGCTGTGTATTTGGTTTGTTGTTAGTTATCTAAGTGGCTGATTTTAATAAGGAGACACAGGGGGTGGGGGGGGGGTTCTGCTTTTGTTTTCAAAGTCATAGATCTCTGAATCTTTGCAGCTGCCTTATCTCCCCCCCGTGTTCCCGCTTAGCGTTACCCCCCCTGTGGTTCCCACATTTTTGGGGTTTTGATTCCAGCACTACACAGTTGATCCAAATAACCAGTTCCTCAGGCTTTGATTATTTGAATTAGCTGTGTAGTGCTGGAACAAAAACCAAAACGTGCTCCCAGGGGAACCCCATGACTGTGTTTCAAAACGTGCTAGAGAACAGATGGCTTGAGGCCCTGGTGTGTTTCCTTGACAAGGTTATGGGTTGTAATTGTGAGAGGTATTGACATGTTGAATGCACAGAGCTGTCTGTCTTAAACTACTGGCTCACGGCTCGGACACCCCATATGCATACCCCACAAGACATGCCTACAAGAGGTCTCTTCACAGTCCCCAAGTTTAGAGCAGACTATGGGAGGCACATAGTACTACATAGAGCCATGACTACATGGAACTCTATTCCACAGTACTGCATAGAGCCATGACTACATGGAACTCTATTCCATAGTACTACATAGAGCCATGACAACATGGAACTCTATTCCACAGTACTACATAGAGCCATGACTACATGGAACTCTATTCCACAGTACTACATAGAGCCATGACGACATGGAACTCTATTCCACAGTACTACATAGAGCCATGACAACATGGAACTCTATTCCACAGTACTACATAGAGCCATGACTACGTGGAACTCTATTCCACAGTACTACATAGAGCCATGACTACATGGAACTCTATTCCACAGTACTGCATAGAGCCATGACTACATGGAACTCTATTCCATAGTACTACATAGAGCCATGACTACAAAGCAGTAAAATTACATTTAAATAAACAGATAAAATATACACCTTATAGAACAGCAGGGACTGTGAAGCAATACAAACAGATCAAAACCCCCAGATACTGTCCTGTAGGTTTTAACTCCAACCCTGTTCCTAGAGCGCTAACCTCCTATAGGTCTGTTCCTGGAGAGCTACCGTCCTGTAGGTTTTTAACTCCAACCCCAGTTCTAACCTGGTTCAGCTTTTCAACCAGCTATTTATTAGAAGGATGTGTGTTAGATGAGGGTTGGAGTTTAAACCTACAGGACGGTAGCTCTCCAGGAACAGGGTTGGAGTTTAAACCTACAGGACGGTAGCTCTCCAGGAACAGACCTATTGTAGGTTAGCTCTCTAGGAACAGGGTTGGAGTTTAAACCTACAGGACGGTAGCTCTCCAGGAACAGACCTATTGTAGGTTAGCTCTCTAGGAACAGGGTTGGAGTTTAAACCTACAGGACAGTAGCTCTCCAGGAACAGACCTATTGTAGGTTAGCTCTCTAGGAACAGGGTTGGAGTTTAAACCTACAGGACAGCATCTCTCCAGGAACAGGGTTGGAGTTTAAACCTACAGGACAGCATCTCTCCAGGAACAGACCTATAGGAGGTTAGCTCTCCAGGAACAGACCTATAGGAGGAACAGGGTTGGAGTTTAAACCTACAGGACGGTAGCTCTCCAGGAACAGACCTATAGGAGGAACAGGGTTGGAGTTTAAATCTACAGGAGGGTTTAGATCCATCCTTATCAGTGGGAGTTCTCTGCCACAACACCAGGGTGTTTTATAAAGGAGTACCACTGCAGTGAAAAGCCCTACTGCTAGCATACTGTATCTGGGGGTTTTGATCTGAGATATAAGTCATGACTGGACTTTTCTAAGAAAGGTCATTGGTCTGAAAAGTCCACCAAAGCGTTCGGATTCTCACAGCCCTTTGGGACGACATTACCTCCGTTAAGACCCGTGCCCACATTCTCATCTTGTGGACTGTCTGTCTTGTCTTCTCCTCCAGTGAGCAATGAGGCCCTGCGTGGCAGCAGTCCCCAGGCCCAGTCCCAGGTGCTTCAGTGGGTAAGCTTCGCTGATGCTGAAATCATCCCTCCAGCCTCTACGTGGGTCTTCCCCACTTTGGGAATCATGCAGTTCAACAAGCAGGTATGTACTGCTATCACTGATGCTATTTCTGGGTTTGTTCCAGGTCCACTGTATTGTAGTTATGCTGTAGATCAGGTGTGGGTAATTCCAATTCTCGAGGGCCTGATTGTTGTCACAGTTTTGCCCCCCCAGCTAACACACCTGACTCCAATAATCACCTCATCCTGATCTTCAGTATGGAATGCAGTGTGATTAATCAGCTGTGTTTGCTAGGGGTGGAGTATAAAGTGTGACTCCAATCAGGCCCTCGAGGAGCCCAGCCCTGATTTATATGATATCTTAAAACCAGGGTGGAAATGACCTTTTTCTCCACCAGCCACATTACAAAAATCTACCAGCCACTCAGATTTTTCCCAGCAAAAATATTATTTTTTATTATTACACCAAAACATATCATTTCTATGTGTGTGTTGCCTGACATTACTACATATCTGTCATTAGTCCTGGGGTTATTACTGTAGGACATTACTACATATCTGTCATTAGTCCTGGGGGTTATTACTGTAGGACATATCTGTCATTAGTCCTGGGGGTTATTACTGTAGGACATTACTACATATCTGTCATTAGTCCTGGGGGTTATTACTGTAGGACATATCTGTCATTAGTCCTGGGGGTTATTACTGTAGGACATTACTACATATCTGTCATTAGTCCTGGGGGTTATTACTGTAGGACATATCTGTCATTAGTCCTGGGGGTTATTACTGTAGGACATTAATACATATGTCATTAGTCCTGTAGGACATTAATACATATGTCATTAGTCCTGGGGGTTATTACTGTAGGACATTACTACATATGTCATTAGTCCTGTAGGACATGAATACATATGTCATTAGTCCTGTAGGACATTAATACATATGTCATTAGTCCTGTGGGACATTAATACATATGTCATTAGTCCTGTAGGACATTAATACATATGTCATTAGTCCTGTAGGACATGAATACATATGTCATTAGTCCTGTAGGACATTAATACATATGTCATTAGTCCTGTAGGACATTAATACATATGTCATTAGTCCTGTAGGACATTAATACATATGTCATTAGTCCTGTAGGACATGAATACATATGTCATTAGTCCTGTAGGACATTAATACATATGTCATTAGTCCTGTAGGACATTAATACATATGTCATTAGTCCTGTGGGACATTACTGTAGGACCTATTTTGTCAGTATTGCTGTTGATTATCTCTCACAACACCTAGAGACTGTTAATTCACATGCTCTAGTAATCACCTGAGAGATGTTCAGCGTGACCATCCATTTCCTGCTGCAGTGAAACAACTCATTGAAATGCGGTTTGGTGGCTGTAGTTCTTAATGAAGTGTCTTAGGAGCTACCTCGTCGGTTCTTAGGAGCTACCTCGTCGGTTCTAGTTAACTGCTACTCGGATCAATTTGGATGCCATGTCTCTTGTCCTGTATGTAGCCTCTAGTCTTGTACAATGTAATGTATCCATTGGTAATTGTAATGCATTGTATATACCCCTCCCTCCCTCCCTCCAGGCAACAGAGCAGGCCAAGGAGGAGATGAAGAAGGTCCTGTCTGTCCTCAACCATCACCTCAACACCAGGACCTTCCTGGTTGGAGAGAGAGTCAGCCTGGCTGATATCAGCGTGGCCTGTAGCATGATCTGGCTCTATAAACAGGTTTGATTTTTCTCTTTTACTGTTATGACAGCGAATACCCTAGGGGCTTCATGTCTCTGAATTAGTCTGGGTGGGTGTTTCCCTATACCTGTTGGACTGCACACACTTTGCTTCAGTTAACTGATCAGTGGTTTGTTGAATCAGGGAACCTCGTGTGTTAACAAACAGGGTGTGTCTCAAATTGGCTCCCTATTAAGTGCACTTTGAGACTAAAACACGGGGATGATTTAAGTCGCTCTGGATAAGAGCGTCTGCTAAATGACTTAAATGTAAATGTAAATGTACGAGACAGTAACCATAGTGATGGACTAAAACACAGGGATGATTTACAAGACAGTGACCATAGTGATGGACTAAAACACAGGGATGATTTACAAGACAGTAACCATAGTGATGGACTAAAACACAGGGACGATTTACGAGACAGTAACCATAGTGATGGACTAAAACACAGGGACGATTTGCGAGACATTAACCATAGTGATGGACTAAAAACACAGGGACGATTTATGATACAGTAACCATAGTGATGGACTAAAACACAGGGACGATTTACGAGACAGTAACCATGGTGATGGACTAAAACACAGGGACGATTTACGAGACAGTAACCATAGTGATGGACTAAAACACGGACGATTTACGAGACAGTAACCATAGTGATGGACTAAAAACACACTTTCAATGGAGATTGGAAAGTCCATTGATGGATTTTGAATCCAGAACTTAATCTGGGTCCGGGAAACCTGACGAAATGGCTTTGATGACTTGGCCTTGGTCAGTATTTCTCTGTCCATTCCTCAAGGGAGCACCTCCTAGGACTGCACATATCAGCTCTAGATACAAACATGCTCTGTGGATTGGGAAACACTGTCCACGTGGTTGGTTTGGGGTAGTAGAGCTGGCCACTGTGGTTGGTTTGGGGTAGTAGAGCTGGCCACTGTGGTTGGTTTGGGGTAGTAGAGCTGGCCACTGTGGTTGGTTTGGGGTAGTAGAGCTGGCCACTGTGGTTGGTTTGGGGGGGTAGTAGAGCTGGCCACTGGTTGGTTTGGGGGGTAGTAGAGCTGGCCACGGTGGTTGGTTTGGGGGGGTAGTAGAGCTGGCCACTGGTTGGTTTGGGGGGGTAGTAGAGCTGGCCACGGTGGTTGGTTTAGAGTAGTGGAGCTGGCCACTGTGGTTGGTTTGGGGTAGTAGAGCTGGCCACGGTGGTTGGTTTAGGGTAGTGGAGCTGGCCACGGTGGTTGGTTTAGAGTAGTAGAGCTGGCCACGGTGGTTGGTTTAGGGTAGTAGAGCTGGCCACGGTGGTTGGTTTGGGGTAGTAGAGCTGGCCACGGTGGTTGGTTTGGGGTAGTAGAGCTGGCCACGGTGGTTGGTTTAGGGTAGTAGAGCTGGCCACGGTGGTTGGTTTGGGGTAGTAGAGCTGGCCACGGTGGTTGGTTTGGGGTAGTAGAGCTGGCCACGGTGGTTGGTTTGGGGTAGTAGAGCTGGCCACGGTGGTTGGTTTGGGGTAGTAGAGCTGACCACGGTGGTTGGTTTGGGGTAGTAGAGCTGACCACGGTGGTTGGTTTGGGCTAGTAGAGCTGGCCACGGTGGTTTTAAATTACCCTCTCCTCCTGTAGGTCCTTGAGCCTTCCTTCCGCCAACCTTTCCCCAACGTGAACCGCTGGTTCCAGACCTGCGTCAACCAGCCCCAATTCAAGACCGTGCTCGGAGAGGTCAAGCTCTGCGACAAGATGGCTCAGTTTGATCGTAAGGACCTTCCTTAGCATTAAGCATTGTTCTAGTTCCAAAAATTATGTTTTCTGTGAAGCATAGTGTTGTATTTTCTGCACGTTTTGATTTTCTAAATGACAAATATTTGGAGTTTGTTTTCACGGAGAAGATTGAAAGGTGTTTCTGTGAAGTAATTTGTCACCCACCCAAGACCGTACTATCATGACAGAGGCATCCCCTCGTTGTGAAATCTAATCCTTGGGAGAATAACGCAGGACTTTGGCACAGGTTAAAGTAGACCCAATCTACAACAATCTGACTAGAAGACCTGGGACAGTAGTTACTATATTATGAGAGGTGCCGGTACGCCCCACTTAAAGCACTGATTTATGCTAATGTTATCAAATGGTAATAGCATTTCGTTTTGATGTTAAAAGATGCAAACGCAAGGATACACTGAGTGTAGTACACTACACTGGATTGGTTATTGAATGTCTTTATTCTCCAGCCAAGAAGTTCTCTGACATGCAGCCCAAGAAAGACTGCCATTCCAAGAAAGACGCTCCCCCCAAGAAAGAGAAAGCTGGAAAGGAGGGAGGCAAACCTCAGGAGAAGAAGAAGAAGGAAGCTGCCCCTGCCGAGGAGGAAATGGACGAGTGTGAAGCAGCTCTGGCTTCAGAACCCAAAACAAAGGACCCTTTCGCTCACCTACCAAAGAGGTACATCATATCTCCACCTACATCAGACCTGAGGCTTATACTGACAATGCGTTAGCAAGCTAACTTAGCAAGCTAACTCTAAATATTGTGATTTTAATTTGTTTGGAAGATGAGCTTGACATGGTCTTGGTGTCATTTATTGAAACAACCAAGTAATAATATATAATATATGCCATTTAGCAGACGCTTTTATCCAAAGCGCCATGCTATACCAACTGACCTACAGAAGGACCACCTCTTGAGTGTGTTTCAGATATCTGGAAACAGATTTTCAGACATCTTTGCACTGAAATGACGTTTACATAAGTATTCAGACCCTTTACTCAGTACTTTGTACTTTGAAGCACCTTTGGTACTTTGAAGCACCTTTGGCAGTGATTACAGCGTTGAGTCTTCCTGGGTAATGACGCTCCAAGCTTGGCACACCTGTATTTGGGAAGTTTCTCCCATTCTTCTCTGCAGATCTTCTCAAATGCTATTTTCAGGTCTCCCCAGAGACTTGGGTATAATTCCTGGCTCTGGCTGGGCCACTTAAGGACATTCAGAGACTTGTCCCAAAGCCACTCCTGTGTTGTCTTGGCTGTGTGCATAGGGATGGTAAAACCTTCGCCCCATTCTGAGTGCTATAGAGTAGGTTTTCATCGAGGATCTCTGTACTTTGCTCCATTCATCTTTACCTCGATCCTGACTAGTCTCCCAGTCCCTGCCGCTGAAAAACATCCCCACCACATGATGCTGCCATCGCCATGCTTCACAGTAGGGATGGTGCCGGATGTCTTCCTGATGTGACGCTTGGCGTTCAGGCCAAAGACTTCGGTCTAGGTTTATTCAGACCAGGAAGTCCTTTGGGTGCCTTTTGGGAAACTCCAATCGACCTGTCATGTGCCTTCTACTGAGGAGCGGCTTCCGTCTGGCCACTCTACCATAAAGGCCTGATTGGTGGAGTGGTGCAGAAATGGTTGTCCTTCTGGAAGGTTCTCCCATCTCCACAGAGGAACTCTGGAGCTCTGTCAGTGACCATCGGGTCCCTGAACAAGGCCCTTCTTCCCGATTGCTCAGTTTTCCCGGGTGGCCAACTCTAGGAAGAGTCTTGGTGGTTCCAAACTTCTTCCATTTAAGAATGATGGAGGCCACTGTGTTCTTGGGGACCTTCAATGATGCAGACATGTTTTGGTTACCCTTCGCAGATCTGTGCCTCAATACAATCCTGCCTCGGAGCTCTACGGCCAATTCCTTCAACCTCATGGCTTGGTTTTTGCTCTGACATGCACTATCAACTGTGGGACCTTATATAGACAGGTGTGTGCCTTTCCAAATCATGTCCGAACAATTGACTGTACCACAGGTGGAGTCCAATCAAGTTGTAGAAACTTCTCAAGGATGATCATTAGAAACAGGGTCCACCTGAGCTCAATTTCTAGCCTCTTAGCAAAGGGTCTGAATACTTTTTTCTTTTTTTTTTAAGGTATTTCTGTTTTATATTTGCAAAACAATTTAAAAACCTGTTTTTGCTTCGTCATTTTGGGGAATTGTGTGTAGATTGAGGAAACATTTTAGTTAATCAATTTTAGGATAAGGCTGTACCGAAATGTGAAAATTCAAGGGGTCTGACTACTTTCTCGAATGCACTGTACGCTGAACAAAAAATCTAAACGTAACGTGTGAATGTTTTTGGTCTCATTATTTCATGAGCTGAAATAAAGAGCATCATAAATGTTCCAGACGCACAAACACATTATGTCTCTTCCTGTTAGTGAGCATTTCTCCTTTGCCAAGATAAAAATAAAATATAAACTTTATTTAACCAGGTAGGCTAGTTGAGAACAAGTTCTCATTTGCAACTGCGACCTGGCCAAGATAAAGCATAGCAGTGTGAACAGACAACAGAGTTACACATGGAGTAAACGATTAACAAGTCAATAACACAGTAGAGAAAAAAATATATATTATGTCTCTTCCTGTTAGTGAGCATTTCTCCTTTGCCAAGATAATCAGCAACCTGACATGTTAAATAACCAATTATCTGTCAACAGCTCATGCCAATTGCACGCTCACTCAAAACATGAGACATCTGTGGCGTTGTGTGACAAAACTTCACTTTTTTGGGGGGGTGCCTTTTATTGTCCCCAGCACAAGGTGCACCTGTGTAATGATCATGCTGTTTAATCAGTTTCTTGATATGCCACACCTGTCAGGTGGCAAAGGAGAAATGCTCACTAACAGGGATGTAAACACATTTGTGCACAACATTTGAGAGACAAGCTTTTTTTGTGTGTATGGAGCATTCCTGTGATATTTTATCTCCGCTCGTGAAACATGGGACCAAAATGTTTACATGTTGTGTTTTTTTAAATATTTTTCTTCAGTGTATAATTGGCTTCGGAGGAGAGACTGTGTGAGCTTAAGATTCTGTCTGACTATTTAACCGTATGTGTTGAGACTCGAGCTGTCCCAAATGGCTCCCTAGGGCACTGGTCAGAAGTTGTAAGGAACCCAGTATCATTTGGGAAGTATCCCAAAAGGCAGAGATTGAGTTTGGAGGGAGCTAGAAACTGGTATGCTGGCTGCGGGGAATGTCTAACCGGAGCTGTTGACAAGAGTTTGGCAGTACGTCCAACCGGTCTCACAACCACAGGACCACGTGTGTGGCGTTGTGTGGGCTTGCGGTTTTCTGATGTCAACGTCGTCAACTGATTGGGGTTATGGTATGGGCAGGCATAAACTACGGACGATGAAAACATTTCATTTACATACATTTCAGTCATTTAGCAGACGCTCTTATCCAGAGCGACTTACAAATTGGTGCATTCACCTTATGGCATCCAGTGGAACAGTCACTTTACAATAGTGCATCTAAATCTTAAAGGGGGGGGTGAGAAGGATTACTTATCCTATCCTAGGTATTCCTTAAAGAGGTGGGGTTTCAGGTGTCTCCGGAAGGTGGTGATTGACTCCGCTGTCCTGGCGTCGTGAGTGAGTTTGTTCCACCATTGGGGGGCCAGAGGAGCGAACAGTTTTGACTGGGCTGAGCGGGAACTGTACTTCCTCAGTGGTAGGGAGGCGAGCAGGCCAGAGGTGGATGAACGCAGTGCCCTTGTTTGGGTGTAGGGCCTGATCAGAGCCTGGAGGTACTGAGGTGCCGTTCCCCTCACAGCTCCGTAGGCAAGCACCATGGTCTTGTAGCGGATGCGAGCTTCAACTGGAAGCCAGTGGAGAGAGCGGAGGAGCGGGATGACGTGAGAGAACTTGGTAAGGTTGAACACCAGACGGGCTGCGGCGTTCTGGATGAGTTGTAGGGGTTTAATGGCACAGGCAGGGAGCCCAGCCAACAGCGAGTTGCAGTAATCCAGACGGGAGATGACAAGTGCCTGGATTAGGACCTGCGCCGCTTCCTGTGTGAGGCAGGGTCGTACTCTGCGGATGTTGTAGAGCATGAACCTACAGGAACGGGCCACCGCCTTGATGTTAGTTGAGAACGACAGGGTGTTGTCCAGGATCACGCCAAGGTTCTTAGCGCTCTGGGAGGAGGACACAATGGAGTTGTCAACCGTGATGGCGAGATCATGGAACGGGCAGTCCTTCCCCGGGAGGAAGAGCAGCTCCGTCTTGCCGAGGTTCAGCTTGAGGTGGTGATCCGTCATTCACACTGATATGTCTGCCAGATATGCAGAGATGCGATTCGCCACCTGGTCATCAGAAGGGGGAAAGGAGAAGATTAATTTTGTGTCGTCTGCATAGCAATGATAGGAGAGACCATGTGAGGTTATGACAGAGCCAAGTGACTTGGTGTATAGCGAGAATAGGAGAGGGCCTAGAACAGAGCCCTGGGGGACACCAGTGGTGAGAGCGCGTGGTGAGGAGACAGATTCTCGCCACGCCACCTGGTAGAAGCGACCTGTCAGGTAGGACGCAATCCAAGCGTGGGCCGCGCCGGAGATGCCCAACTCGGAGAGGGTGGAGAGGAGGATCTGGTGGTTCACAGTATCGAAGGCAGCCGATGGGTCTAGAAGGATGAGAGCAGAGGAGAGAGAGTTAGCTTTAGCGGTGCGGAGCGCCTCCGTGATACAGAGAAGAGTAGTCTCAGTTGAATGACTAGTCTTGAAACCTGACTTATTTGGATCAAGAAGGTCATTCTGAGAGAGATAGCGGGAGAGCTAGCCAAGGACGGCACGTTTCAAGAGTTTTGGAGAGAAAAGAAAGAAGGGATACTGGTCTGTAGTTGTTGACATCGGAGGGATCGAGTGTAGGTTTTTTCAGAAGGGGTGCAACTCTCGCTCTCTTGAAGACGGAAGGGACGTAGCCAGCGGTCAGGGATGAGTTGATGAGCGAGGTGAGGTAAGGGAGAAGGTCTCCGGAAATGGTCTGGAGAAGAGAGGAGGGGATAGGGTCAAGTGGGCAGGTTGTTGGGCGGCCGGCCGTCACAAGACGCGAGATTTCATCTGGAGAGAGAGGGGAGAAAGAGGTCAGAGCACAGGGTAGGGCAGTGTGAGCAGAACCAGCGGTGTCGTTTGACTTAGCAAACGAGGATCGGATGTCGTCGACCTTCTTTTCAAAATGTAACTCTGTGTTGTCTGTTCACACTGCTATGCTTTATTTTGGCCAGGTCACAGTTGCAAATGAGAACTTGTTCTCAACTAGCCTACCTGGTTAAATAAAGGTGAAATAAAAAAAATATACCCTCATGTATCTCAAATCAAAAAAATATATATAGCCCTTCGTACATCAGCTGATATCTCAAAGTGCTGTACAGAAACCCAGCCTAAAACCCCAAACAGCAAGCAAATGCAGGTGTAGAAGCACGGTGGCTAGGAAAAACTCCCTAGAAAGGCCAAAACCTAGGAAGAAACCTTGAGAGGAACCAGGCTATATAACCAAAACGATCGCCATTCGCCTGTGACTGGAAATGACTTAAATGTAATGTAATGTAACGAATTGCAAAAATCGCAATTGCAAAAATCGCTGAAGTTGGAGACTTTTATCTCCCTCACCAACTTCAAACATCAGCTATCCGAGCAGCTAACCGATCGCTGCAGCTGTACATAGTCTATAGGAAAATAGCCCACCCATTTTCACTTACCTCATTCCCATACTGTTTTTATTTATTTACTTTTCTGCTCTTTTGCACACCAATATCTCTACCTGTACATGACCATCTGATCATTTATCACTCCAGTGTTAATCTGCAAAATTGTATTATTCGCCTACCTCCTCATGCCTTTTGCACACATTGTATATAGACTGCCCATTTTTTCTACTGTGTTATTGACTTGTTAATTGTTTATTCCATGTGTAACTCTGTGTTGTCTGTTCACACTGCTATGCTTTATCTTGGCCAGGTCGCAGTTGCAAATGAGAACTTGTTCTCAACTAGCCTACCTGGTTAAATAAAGGTGAAATATAAATAAAAAATATAAAAAAATCCACATCAATTTGAATGCGCAGAGATACCGTATCCTGAGGCCACTCGTCGTACCATTCATCCACCTTCATCGCCTCATGTTTCAGCATGATAATGCACGGCCCCCATGTCTCAAGGATCTGTACACAATTCCTGGAAGCTGAAAATGTCCCAGTTCTTCCATGGCCTGCATACTCACCAGACATGTCACCCGTTTGAGCATGTTTGGGATGCTCTGGATCGACGTGTACGGCAGCGTGATCCAGTTTCCACCAATATTCAACAACTTCACACAGTCATTGAAGAGGAGTGGGACAACATTCCACGGGCCACAATCAGCAGCCTGATCAACTCTATGTGAAGGAGATGTGTTGTGCTGCATGAGGAAAATGGTCACACCAGATACTGACTGGGTTTTTGATCCACACCTCTATATATATATATATATATCTGTGACCAACAGATGCATATCTGTATTCCCAGTCATGTGAAATCCATAGATTAGGTCCTCATGAATTAATTTATTCATTTTGACTGACTGATTTCCTTATGAGCTGTAACTCAGTAAAATCTATGAAGTTGTTGCGGGGGTTTTTTTGTGGGTTTTTTTTTTCCCCAGTATATTTAGTCCTGTGTATCCTACATGATCTGCTCATAACTCAATCTTCTCTTTTCTCTACTGGTCAATAGTTTATTGTGTACATGGTCGGATTGTGGTCTAATAACTCAATCTTCTCTTCTCATACCTCTCATTCACTATACCGGTCCAAAGTCTATATATATCAACCTCTGTACTCTACATAGCCACCTAATAACTCTGTCTCCTCATGTCCTGCTTTCTCTCTCGCTCTCCTCCTCTCTTCTTCCTGCTTTCTCTCTCTTCCTCTTCCTGCTCTCTCTCTCCTCTTCCTGCAGTGCATTTGTCATGGACGAGTTCAAGAGGAAGTACTCTAACGAGGACACGCTGACTGTAGCCGTGCCCCACTTCTGGGAACACTTTGACAAGGAGGGCTACTCCATCTGGTACGGCGAGTACAAATTCCCCGAGGAGCTTACCATGACCTTCATGAGCTGCAACCTCATCATGGGTGAGATACCTACCACAGCCGTCCATAGGCTCTACACCCACAGATCCACACAGCCACCCACAGATCCACACAGCCACCCACAGATCCACACAGCCACCCACAGAGCCACACAGCCACCCACAGAACCACACAGCCACCCACAGAGCCACACAGCCGTCAACAGGCTTCACACACACCAGACTCCCAAATTAATCATTTAGAAAGTAGTGACACGTGTACTTCATACTGTTAAGGTACAGTTATGTAGACGCCGACTCGACAGTACATTTCAAATCCATCTCAATTAACACGCAGCGTGACGGCCATGTATTTAGAGTCAAGGATTCCACGTGTATCGATCATTGTCACGCAAAAAAAGTACTGAATGTCTGGAGTCTTGAGGGTGTAAAAATGGCGATGTTCTGAGAGCGGCTTCATCTTTTCAGGAATGTTCCAGCGACTCGACAAACTCCGCAAGAACGGCTTTGCCAGCGTGATCCTGTTCGGAGGGAACAACGACAGTAGCATTTCTGGAATCTGGATCTTTAGGGGACAGGACTTGGCTTTCACTGTGAGTTTCTGTTTCCCCTTGGGGTGGAAGGACATTTTTACTAGGCCATTCTGGTCTGTTATTTGCCCTGGGGATAATAATAGTTGACCAAACTGAGCACTTTTGGAGAGACACTGGGGGACTGGTTTCCCAGACATAGATTAAGTGTAGTCCAGGACCACAACAACAACAAATATTTTAGTTCTGGACTAAACTTAATGTGTCTGGGAAACTGGTCCTTGGGGTTGAATTGAAAATGTGCTCTTGGAGATCTGTGTGTGCACACAGATCTCCAAGAGCACATTTTCAATTCAAGTGTGTGTGTGTGTGTGTGTGTGTGTGTGTGTGTGTGTGTGTGTGTGTGTGTGTGTGTGTGTGTGTGTGTGTGTGTGTGTGTGTGTGTGTGTGTGTGTGTGTACATATATACATACGAGTGACTTGGTTGATCTTGTTATAGTCTCACCAAGCATTGATAAACCCTACAAGTTACTTCTTCTCTCCCAATATTGGGGATGTCGTTAATTCAATGATTGTGTGCTTGTGTTTAGTTGACCACATATCATCTCTCCTTCCTGTGTAGTTGTCTGATGACTGGCAGATTGATTACGAGTCGTACGCCTGGCGCAAACTGGACCCCGACAGCGAGGAAACCAAGACCATGGTCAAGGAGTACTTTGCTTGGGAGGGAGAGTTCAAACACGTGGGAAAACCCTTTAACCAGGGCAAGTGCTTCAAGTGAGCAGCGTGGAGGAGGATGGCACCATGACCCCCTATACGTCCGACGCTACACATCAACACCTTAACCTAAAGGATATTCAACCACCTTAAAACTGCACTTGGACCTTCTCAAACTGATCTTCAGTTGGAGTGGATTGTGTCGCAATGGTTCAACAGAAGTACTTGTTTTGAGTTGACAAATAAACATGTTTTCCACAATGCCATTTTTTTGTTGGGGGGGGTGTTTTTGGTGATAGAATTCCCGCCAAAAAAAAAGGTAATGGTCGATTTCTCAACTCTTTTTGTTGTTTTGTGGCCTTGAGTTGTGTCCCCTCACCTCTTGAGCCTGAATCTCTTCTCAGTTCAGAGTGCCAGTCTGTTTGAGCCACTACCTTGTCAGTCATTGTCATGTTTGGCTTAACAATGAGCAATGGAATTGGCACAAACAGATCTGGGACCAGGCTAATTCGGTTAAAATATTCAGTAATTTTATTGTTTTGGTGTATCTATCATGAAGCTGAAATCTGGACATGGAGTAAAAAATAATTAAATGGCTGTCCATTAAATAATTTGTTGTGTACATTATAGCCTTAATGTGGTGGAAAATAAATACATTTAACATTGACAGTCTAAACATCTACAGTCTCCCGCCCCTCAGCCTCCCGACTCTCCCGCCCCTCCCCTCAGCTTCTCGACTCTCCCGCCCCTCCCCTCAGCTTCTCGACTCTCCTGCCCCCTCCCTCGGTCTCGCGACCCTCCCGCCCCCTCCCTCAGCCTCGCGACCCTCCCGCCCCCTCCCTCAGCCTCGCGACCCTCCCGCCCCCTCCCTCAGCCTCGCGAGTCAGTGCATACAGTGGATGTGTCCCAAATGGTACACTATTCCGTGTAAAGTGCGAGTAAATCGTGTCATGTGTATAATCATAGTAAATAGAGTACCACAGGTACGAGTCATAATACCCATAAAACATTTAACATTACATTTAAGTCATTTAGCAGACGCTCTTATCCAGAGCGACTTACAAATTGAACCTAGCGGTCAAACAGGGAAATGGTTCCAATAGTTTTTCCACCAGTCATTTTTCCTATAGGGGATATTTAAAACATTTAAATAAGGGCTGTGCTTTCTTTGTGGGCTTACCCTGATGTGACATTTTGATGTCCGTGTAAATCTCAGACAAGGTGACTGTTATCAATATATTTACCCCCCCCCCCCCCTCAATAAGGACATGCCAAATATCTGCTCTGGTAGCTATCATGAACTACAAATGCCTCATCTGGACGAGACTGTCGCCATTGAGGCAAAACTAAGAATTTCTGGATTAACTGTAATGAATAAATTGGTTACATCGTCTATAAATGGACAATTTTGTGAACTGTCTTTTTTTAAATTGACACTATTTGATAGCAACGGTGTCTGCTAGAGATGACGTACACGGATCTTGTAGGGATTTGTAGTTTTACGTGTCTACTTTTTGATGCTAATTAGCATTTTCTAACCCGTGTGTAAAAATAGAGCCAATTATATTGATAAATCAGCTTTGTCCGAGAGATTTACACGGCCATCAAAACATCACGCCAGGGTAAGCCTTTCCTGTGGGGGAAAAACTAGTGGATAAATGATGGGAACAATTTCCCTGTTTGACCGCTAGGTTTTATGGGTATTATGACACCCCCACTTTGGGGGCTCGAGAACAGCCTTTTTCATAATGAATGAGAATATTTGTATATGATTTCATTTTTATACATTTTATGTGCTCTATGAAATTGGAAAATATTTAGATTTTGCCATGTTAAATAATTTTCTTAGTGAGAAACATAAGAACAAGTTAAGTCTGGAGCTAGTTTCAAAACAAAGCCTTCAAAATGGCAGCTTTGGTATTTCAATGAGCAATGAGCAATATTTTTTTTGGGGGGGGGGGTTGAATATGATGATGGTGCAGTATTTTCTTTGTCCTCCAGAGGACGTACAAACCCTTGGATTAGATACAGTATTTCTGAACGGGGTGGAATGGAAAAAGAGTCGTGTTCTCCAGGAAACAAAGACATGCAACAGATGGGATAATGTTTTCACCCAGGGCCTGTTTACAAGGTACAGTTTAAGCCTAGTCCTATACACTTCCATGGGAAGTGTTTCTTAAATCTCTGTTTGAGAAACCAGCTCTCAAATGGGTTATGGTTTACATTCTCAAATGCCAAAGAGCAATAAAATCTCAGTGGCCAGGAAAAACTCCCCAGAAGAAAGGAACGATGCTTTTGGTAATCCAGAATGTATTCTATACCTTTTATTTTAACTAGACAAGTCAGTTAAGAACAAATTATTATTTACAATGACGGCCAGTGGGTTCACTGCATGGTTCAGGGGCAGAATGACAGATTTTTTACTTCGTCAGCTCGGGGATTTGATCTTACTGACCCCGACGCTCTAACCACTAGGCTACCTGCCATCATGTCACTAACATTGAATGTAAATTGTTTACTATGACAAAGAACGGGAGATGAAAGCAGCAACCAGAAGAACTAGCATGGGATGGAACGAGATTGAGAAGACAGAGCAGAGTGCGCGGCAGAGGAGTCATCAATGGCCTATTCCCCCCTGGGGAGAGATGGGCATAAATCATTTAAACTGGGGGGGGGCTTTTTTTCCTACTCTATTGCATTAACTGCTCATAGTCTACGGTCAAATTCCTCAGGCATGTCGTTCAATCATCTGAGCATACAGTATCTGTTTTCCATAGGGGGGATGGCCCTTTTTCGTTAATCAGTCAACACTCAAGTATAACCACTTCACAACCAGACCACTCACTGATTAGTTAACCAGCTTCCTATAACACGGTCATGAAAAGAGGAACACGCAAAACATAATTTGCATATGTTGCATATTGTCAAGACCTCAGGCTTCACCGGCAGTGCAGGGAGTGTTTTTCAATGCTTTTTCTTTGTTTTTTACCAGACCAACAACATATATTACCGTTTTTCCTTTTTGATAGCTGACGAGATGAACTGCTCTTCTAGTTATTATGAGAAGTATTACTGTAATGAAAGTTCCAGATAGTCTGCATAATTAAATAACATTCAGCTCAGACACCCATACATACCCAGCAAGACATGCCTCCAGCGGTGTCGTCACAGTTTCCCGAATTCACCGCAACACACAGTATTACGCAGAGCCATGAACGCAAGGAACTCCCTCCTGTCTCCAATTATTCAAGCTAAACAAACGCACAGAAGTGCACAGACACATTATTGTTTGTACATTGTTGCATTTTACATTTATGTGACTGTCCTTTTCTATCGCTAGCTTGGTTTACATCCAATTTGGGACAGATTTTTATGCAGATATTCTAAAACAATATGCGCATTTTCCAACCAGAGATGCGTTTCCATCAAACGGATTCATTGCGAATCAAAGGTTGTGTGTAATGAGGTAGTGCATATAACAATGACTTTTGCGGTTAAATTCCCATGTACCGAATGAAAAATACAAGTTACTTGGGTTTCCATCGCACTTGCAACTCTACTGATGGTTTTGTCTCAAACTGTTGCGTTATATAGCGAATGTTTTGCCGCTCTGACATTGCTCGTCCATACATGTTATATATTCTTAATTTCATTCCTTTACTTAGATTTGTGTATATTAGGTTTATATTGTGAAATTGTTAGATTACTTTAGATATTATTGCACTGTCTGAGCTAGAAACAAGCATTTCGTTACGCATGTCATAACATCTGCTAAACACGTGTATGTGACCAATACAATTTGATTTAATTTTATGTGCCCACTCTGGTCTTGGCACATGCGCTGTAGCCAACATCTCGCACAAAGTCGTGGCCAAAATTTTTTGAAAATGACACGAATATTAACTTTCACAAAGTCTGCTGCCTCAGTTTGTATGATGGCAATTTGCATATACTCCAGAATGTTATGAAGAGTGATCAGATGAATTTCAATTAATTGCAAAGTCCCTCTTTGCCATGCAAATTAACTGAATCCCCCCAAAACATTTCCACTACATTTAAGCCCTGCCATAAAAGGACCAGCTGACATCATGTCAGTGATTCTCTCATTAACACAGGTGTGAGTGTTGATGTGGGCACGGCTAGAGATCACTCTGTCATGCTGATTGAATTCAAATAACAGACTGGAAGCTTCCTTCAAAAGGAGGGTGATGCTTGGAATCATTGTTCTTCCTCTGTCAACCATGGTTACCTGCAAGGAAACACGTGCCGTCATCATTGCATTGCACAAAAAGGGCTTCACAGGCAAGGATATTGCTGCCAGTAAGACTGCACCTAAATCAACCATTTATCTGATCATCAAGAACTTCAAGGAGAGTGGTTCAATTGTTGTGAAGAAGGCTTCAGGGCGCCCAAGAAAGTTCAGCAAGCACCAGGACCGTCTCCTAAAGTTGATTCAGCTGAGGGATCGGGGCACCACCAGTACAGAGCTTGCTCAGGAATGGCAGCAGGCAGGTGTGAGTGCATCTGCTCACACAGTGAGGGGAAGACTTTTGGAGGAGGGCCTGGTGTCAAGAAGAGCAGCAAAGAAGCCACTTCTCTCCTGGAAAGACATCAGGGACAGACTGATATTCTGCAAAAGGTACAGTGATTGGACTGCTGAGGACTGGGTTAAAGTCATTCTCTCTGATGAATCCCCTTTCCGATTGTTTGGGGCATCTGGAAAAAAACTTGTCCGGAGAAGACAAGGTGAGCACTACCATCAGTCCTGTGTCATGCCAACAGTAAAGCATCCTGAGATCATTCATGTGTGGGGTTGCTTCTCAGCCAAGGAAGTGGGCTCACTCACAATTTTGCCTAAGAACACAGCCATGAATAAAGAATGTTACCAACACATCCTCCGAGAGCAACTTCTCCCAACCATCCAGGTCCATGGCCAGGAAACTCCCCAGACCTCAATCCTATTGAGAACTTGTGGTCAATCCTCAAGAGGCGGGTGGACAAACAAGAACCCACAAATTCTGACAAACTCCAAGCATTGATTATGCAAGAATGGGCTGCCATCAGTCAGGATGTGTCCCAGAAGTTAATTGACAGCATGCCAGGACGGATTGCAGAGGTCTTGAAAAAGAAGGGTCAACACTGCAAATATTGACTCTTTGCATCAACTTCATATAATTGCCCTTATTACACTCATGAAATGCTTGTATTCCATAGTAACATCGGACAAAAAAAAATATCTAAAGACACTGAAGCAGCAAATTTTGTGAAAAATTACATTTGTGTCATTCTCAAAATGTTTGGTTCACGACTGTGCAGTGTGGGATTATTATGGATAAGAGCGATATTACTTCATTTTGTCGAACGGCAGCCAATCATCGATGATCATGTCACCAGAATATGACCCTGGATATTTATTGGAACGGAGCATCAAGCTCATCACCGTGCACTTTCACCACCCCGTGAAGTTCCTCATCATTTATTTCATCTGTATACCTAATAAACTGCATGATTTCCTGAGTCGTAATGGGAGGAGCAAACAACAGATGGTTGTGGTTCCAGTTTACTTCAATATCATCAAATGTATTTATTTATCAAGCCCTTCTTACATCAGCTGATATCTCAAAGTGCTGTACAGAAACCCCAGCCTAAAACCCCCAAACAGCAAGCAATGCAGGTGTAGAAGCACGGTGGCTAGGAAAAACTCCCTTGAAAGGCCAAAACCTAGGAAGAAACCTAGAGAGGAACCAGGGGTGGCCAGTCCTCTTCTGGCTGTGCCGGATGGAGATTATAACAGAACATGGCCGAGATGTTCAAATGTTCATAGATGACCAGCAGGGTCAAATAATAATAACCACAGTGGTTGTCGAGGGTGCAACAGATCAGCACCTCCGGAGTAAATGTCGGGTTGGATTTTCATAGCCGATCATTTAGAGAGTTTCTACCACTCCTGCTGTCTCTAGAGAGTTGAAAACAGCAGGTTTGGGACAGGTAGCACGTCCGGTGAACAGGTCAGGGTTCCATAGCCGCAGGCAGAACAGTTGAAGCTGGAGCAGCAGCACGGCCAGGTGGACTGGGGACAGCAAGGAGTCATCAGGCCAGGTAGTCCTGAAGCATGGTCCTAGGGATATGGTCATTATATCAATATTTGTTCATAGAGGTGTTTCCACCTCCATTTGTCACATAATTCATTTTTACTGATATAAATAATCTCGCTCTTATCCATAATAATCTAATCATGTAGGCTATAGCTGTGTTCCGGCCAACTGCTTGCTGGAACACAGGTTCCAATACCAGAGAGCACAGTCGCTACATAACGCAACATTTTACCATCAGTAGAGTTGAAAATACCATGGAAACCCATTGAACTTGTATTGTTCGTTCGGTACATGGGGATTTACTCCTCCACACACACACAAAAACAATCATGTATGTGTGTATGTCATCACGCACAGCCTTATATCTGCAACAGGACAATTTGACAGAAACGTCTCTTTTTAGAAAATTCACTTATAGTTTTTTTTATGTGGATTTTTGAATATTTGCATAAAAATCTGTGTACCAGTGGTTTGTTACTTGTCATGTTTTATGTTTTTTTTTATGATTTTTTTTTGACCCCAGGATGAATAGCTGCTGCCTCTGCAAAAGCTGATGGGGATCCAGATAAACACATAGGTAGTACTGGTAGGCCACAAGATCTCCACCTGACCTGGGTCTTATACATTAGTGCACAGCAAACGTCTTGCAACAAAAAAAAGTTAGTCTTAGTCCCTCCCCGTTTGTCTGTTTTCCTCAGTTTGGTGCCTAGTGAATACCACCCAGGTTGACTACATGAACTCTGCCCGAACCTGGCTCTTATACCTGCCTGCTACAGGCTCTGAGCACCACCACGCCCGAACCTGGCTCTTATACCTGCCTGCTACAGGCTCTGAGCCCCACCACGCCCGAACCTGGCTCTTATACCTGCCTGCTACAGGCTCTGAGCCCCACCACGCCTGAACCTGGCTCTTATACCTGCCTGCTACAGGCTCTGAGCCCCACCACGCCCGAACCTGCCTTTGCTTTGATGCAACCTCTGGCCTGTGTGCCAACCTCAGCCATATTAAGTTCCCTTCCAATAATCATTCTGCGTCTCCAATGGCTCCCTACACCCTTTATAGTGTACTCCTTTTGACCAGAACCTTACTGGCCCACCGTAGTTCTTTTACTCCTTTCATTACAATAGGCTGGTGACTCGGAGCCGAGTTAAACTATTGTTGACATTAATGTAATTCCCAATTCCCAATGGGACCGTGAAGAATGAACTGAGTTTATATTGAGGACGGTAATCTGTCTTGGCAAAGGACAACTGACTGACACTTTATGAAGTGTAGTGGGTAATGCCTGGTTCCATTTGGCAGTGTAGTGGGTAATGCCTGGTTCCATTTGGCAGTGCAGTGGGTAATGCCTGGTTCCATTTGGCAGTGTAGTGGGTAATGCCTGGTTCCATTTGGCAGTGCAGTGGGTAATGCCTGGTTCCGTTTGGCAGTGTAGTGGGTAATGCCTGGTTCCATTTGGCAGTGTAGTGGGTAATGCCTGGTTCCATTTGGCAGTGCAGTGGGTAATGCCTGGTTCCGTTTGGCAGTGTAGTGGGTAATGCCTGGTTCCATTTGGCAGTGCAGTGGGTAATGATATAATAATAATAATAATATATGCCATTTAGCAGACGCTTTTATCCAAAGCGACTTACAGTCATGTGTGCATATATTCTACGTTATATTTGACAGTGCAGTGGGTATACAAATCCATTTTGATGTAAATGGATTGAATGTCTTTATTCCCCGAAGAGGATTAATAATGATACAAATGAATGTCAAGAAGACAGGACTGAACTGTAGGCTAACAGTTCAGTGCCTGCATACAGTGGGGCAAAAAAGTATTTAGTCAGCCACCAATTGTGCAAGTTCTCCCAATTAAAAAGATGAGAGAGGCCTGTAATTTTCATCATAGGTACACTTCAACTATGACAGACAAAATGAGAAAAATATCCAGAAGATCACATTGTAGGATTTTTAATGAATTTATTTGCAAATTATGGTGGAAAATAAGTATTTGATCAATAACAAAAGTTTATCTCAATACTTTGTTATATTACCCTTTGATGGCAATGACAGAGGTCAAAGTTTTCTGTAAGTCTTCACAAGGTTTTCACATACTGTTGCTGGTATTTTGGCCCATTCCTCCATGCAGATCTCCTCTAGAGCAGTGATGTATATCTATGGCAGTCACGTAACCACTCTAGTATTATACTGTATATCTATGGCAGTCACATAACCACTCTAGTATTATACTGTATATCTATGGCAGTCACATAACCACTCTAGTATTATACTGTATATCTATGGCAGTCACATAACCACTCTAGTATTATACTGTATATCTATGGCAGTCACATAACCACTCTAGTATTATACTGTATATCTATGGCAGTCACATAACCACTCTAGTATTATACTGTATATCTATGGCAGTCACATAACCACTCTAGTATTATACTGTATATCTATGGCAGTCACATAACCACTCTAGTATTATACTGTATATCTATGGCAGTCACATAACCACTCTAGTATTATACTGTATATCTATGGCAGTCACATAACCACTCTAGTATTATACTGTATATCTATGGCAGTCACATAACCACTCTAGTATTATACTGTATATCTATGGCAGTCACATAACCACTCTAGTATTATACTGTATATCTATGGCAACCACATAACCACTCTAGTATTATACTGTATATCTATGGCAGTCACATAACCACTCTAGTATTATACTGTATATCTATGGCAGTCACATAACCACTCTAGTATTATACTGTATATCTATGGCAGTCACATAACCACTCTAGTATTATACTGTATATCTATGGCAGTCACATAACCACTCTAGTATTATACTGTATATCTATGGCAGTCACATAACCACTCTAGTATTATACTGTATATCTATGGCAGTCACAAACCACTCTAGTATTATACTGTATATCTATGGCAGTCACATAACCACTCTAGTATTATACTGTATATCTATGCAGTTACATAACCACTCTAGTATTATACTGTATATCTATGGCAGTCACATAACCACTCTAGTATTATACTGTATATCTATGGCAACCACATAACCACTCTAGTATTATACTGTATATCTATGGCAGTCACATAACCACTCTAGTATTATACTGTATATCTATGGCAACCACATAACCACTCTAGTATTATACTGTATATCTATGGCATACTGCTGGACATACACTCTGTATGTATTTGGATAGTGAAGCTAAAATGTGTACATTTGGCTCTATACTCCAGCATTTTCGATTTGAGATCAAATCAAACTTTTTTTTGTGGTATTTTATTAGGATCCCCATTAGCAGCTACTCTTCCACACAAAAACACGAAACATGACATAATACAGAACATTTATAGACAAGATCCGCTCAAGGACAGAACTACATACATTTAAAAATGACACACACAGCGTACATACAGTTGAAGTCGAAAGTTTACATCCACTTAGGTTTGAGTCATTAAAACTCGTTTTTCAACCACTCCTCAAATTTCTTGCTAACAAACTATAGTTTTAGCAAGTCGGTTAGGACATCTACTTTGTGCATTGACACAAGTAATGTTTCCAACAATTGTTGACAGACAGATTATTTCACTTATAATTCACTGTATCACAATTCAATTGGGTCAGAAGTTTACATACACTAAGTTGACTGTGCCTTTAAACAGCTTGGGAAATTCCAGAAAATATCATGGCTTTAGAAGCTTCTGATAGGCTAATTGACATAATTTGAGTCAATTGGAGGTGTACCTGTGGATCTATTTCAAGGCCGATCTTCAAACTCAGTGCCTCTTTGCTTGACATCAGGGGAAATACTAAAGAAATCAGCTAAGACCTCATAAAAAGAATTGTAGACCTCCACAAGTCTGGTTCAACCTTGGGAGCAATTTCCAAACACCTGAAGGTACCACATTCATCTGGACAAACAATAGTACGCAAGTATAAACACAATGGGACCACGCAGTCGTCGTACTGCTATGGAAGGGGACGGGTTCTGTCTCCTAGAGATGAACGTACTTTGGTGCGAAAAGTGCAAAACAATCCCAGAACAACAGCAAAGAACCTTGTAAAGATGTTGGAGGAAACAGGAACAAAATAATCTATATCCACAGTAAAATGAGTCCTATATCGACATAACCTGAAAGGCCGCTCAGCAATGAAGAATCCACTGCTCCAAAACCGCCATAAAAAACAGACTTGGTTTGCAACTGCACATGGGGACAAAGATTGTACTTTTTGGAGAAATGTCCTCTGGTCTGAAGAAACAAAAATATAACTTTTGACCATCATTATGTTTGGAGGAAAAGGAGAATACTTGCAAGCTGAAGAACACCATCCCAACCGTGAAGCATGGGTTGGCAGCATCATGTTATGGGGGTGCTTTGCTGCAGGAGGGATTGGTACACTTCACACAATAGATGGCATCATGAGGTAGGAAAATTATGTGGATATATTGAAGCAACATCTCAAGACATCAGTCAAATTGTCATGTTTGTCATTTATTATCATGTCTTGTCCCTGTGCTCCCCATGCTATTCGTTTCCCTCTGCTGGTCTTATTTGGTTCTTTCCCTCCTATCCCTCTCTCTCCCCCTCCCTCTCTCACTCTCTCGCTCTCTCTTCTCTCTGTCGTTCCGTTCCTGCTCCCAGCTGTTCCTATTCCCCTAATCATCATTTAGTCTTCCCACACCTGTTCCCGATCCTTTCCCTGATTAGATTCCCTATTTATTCCTTTGTAATCCGTTCCTGTTCCGTCGGTTCCTTGTTTTGTATTCCATGCTGTAATTGCGTTTCGCCCTGTCCTGTCGTGTTTTTTGCCGTGATTGTGTATCACCCTGTCCTGTCGTGTTTTGTGCCTTCTTCAGACGCTGCGTGTGAGCAGGTGTCTCAGTTGACTACGGCCTGCGCCTACCCGGCGACCTGCAGTCTGTGGCCGCTTCTCCAGTTGTTTTCCCCTCTACTATCTAGAGGATTTCAGTTATTCGGTTTTGAGCATTAATAAACTCTGTTTCTGTTAAGTCGCGTTTGGGTCCTCCTTCACCAGCATGACAGAAGGAACCGACCGAAGAATGGACCCAGCGACTTCAGACGCTGTTTACACTGCCGTCAAGATCCAAGGAGCCATGCTCGGCAGACACGAGCAGGAATTGTCTGCTGCTCGCCATGCCGTGGAGAACCTGGCCGCTCAGGTTTCCGACCTCTCTGGACAGTTCCAGAGTCTACGTCTCGTGCCACCTGTTACTCCCTGGCCTGCCGAGCCTCCAGAACCCAGGGTTAATAACCCACCTTGCTACTCCGGGCAGCCCACTGAGTGCCGCTCCTTTCTCACGCAGTGTGAGATTGTGTTCTCTCTCCAACCCCACACATACTCTAGAGAGAGAGCTCGGGTTGCTTACGTCATTTCACTCCTTACTGGCCGGGCTCGAGAATGGGGCACAGCTATCTGGGAGGCAAGGGCTGATTGCTCTAACAGATTCCAGAACTTTAAAGAGGAGATGATTCGGGTTTTTGACCGTTCAGTTTTTGGTGAGGAGGCTTCTAGGGCCCTGGCTTCCTTATGCCAAGGTGAACGGTCCATAACGGATTATTCCATTGAGTTTCGCACTCTTGCTGCCTCTAGTGAGTGGAACGAGCCGGCGCTGCTCGCTCGTTTTCTGGAGGGACTCCACGCAGCGGTTAAGGATGAGATTCTTTCCCGGGAGGTTCCTTCAGATGTGGACTCTTTGATTGCTCTCGCCATCCGCATAGAACGACGGGTAGATCTTCGTCACCGGGCTCGTGGAAGAGAGCTCGCATCAACGGTGTTTCCCTGCTCCGCATCGCAACCATCTCCCTCCTCTGGCTTTGAGACTGAGCCCATGCAGCTGGGAGGGATTCGCATCTCGAATAAGGAGAGGGAACAGAGGATCACCAACCGCCTGTGCCTCTATTGCGGAGTTGCTGGACATTTTGTTATTTCATGTCCAGTAAGAGGCCAGAGCCCATCAGTAAGCGGAGGGCTACTGGTGAGCGCTACTACTCAGGTCCCTTCATCTAGATCTTGTACTACTATGTCGGTCCATCTACGCTGGACCGGTTCGGGTGCTACATGCAGTGCCTTGATTGACTCTGGGGCTGAGGGTTGTTTCATGGACGAAGCATGGGTTCGGAAACATAACATTCCTTTCAGACCATTAGACAAGCCTACGCCCATGTTTGCCTTAGATGGTAGTCATCTTCCCAGTATCAAATTTGAGACACTACCTTTAACTCTCACAGTATCTGGTAACCACAGTGAGACTATTTCTTTTTTGATTTTCCGTTCACCGTTTACACCTGTTGTTTTGGGTCATCCCTGGCTAGTATGTCATAATCCTTCTATTAATTGGTCTAGTAATTCTATCCTATCCTGGAACGTTTCTTGTCATGTGAAGTGTTTAATGTCTGCCATCCCTCCCGTTTCTTCTCTCCCTACTTCTCAGGAGGAACCTGGCGATTTGACAGGAGTGCCGGAGGAATATCATGATCTGCGCACGGTCTTCAGTCGGTCCCGAGCCAACTCCCTTCCTCCTCACCGGTCGTATGATTGTAGTATTGATCTCCTTCCAGGGACCACGCCTCCTCGAGGTAGACTATACTCTCTGTCGGCTCCCGAACGTAAGGCTCTCGAGGATTATTTGTCTGTGTCTCTTGACGCCGGTACCATAGTGCCTTCTTCTTCTCCGGCCGGGGCGGGGTTCTTTTTGTTAAGAAGAAGGACGGTACTCTGCGCCCCTGCGTGGATTATCGAGGGCTGAATGACATAACGGTTAAGAATCGTTATCCGCTTCCCCTTATGTCATCAGCCTTCGAGATTCTGCAGGGAGCCAGGTGCTTTACTAAGTTGGACCTTCGTAACGCTTACCATCTCGTGCGCATCAGAGAGGGGGACGAGTGGAAAACGGCGTTTAACACTCCGTTAGGGCATTTTGAGTACCGGGTTCTGCCGTTCGGTCTCGCCAATGCGCCAGCTGTTTTTCAGGCATTAGTTAATGATGTTCTGAGAGACATGCTGAACATTTTTGTTTTTGTCTATCTTGACGATATCCTGATTTTTTCTCCGTCACTCGAGATTCATGTTCAGCACGTTCGACGTGTTCTACAGCGCCTTTTAGAGAATTGTCTCTACGTAAAGGCTGAGAAGTGCTCTTTTCATGTCTCCTCCGTTACTTTTCTCGGTTCCGTTATTTCCGCTGAAGGCATTCAGATGGATTCCGCTAAGGTCCAAGCTGTCAGTGATTGGCCCGTTCCAAGGTCACGTGTCGAGTTGCAGCGCTTTTTAGGTTTCGCTAATTTCTATCGGCGTTTCATTCGTAATTTCGGTCAAGTTGCTGCCCCTCTCACAGCTCTTACTTCTGTCAAGACGTGTTTTAAGTGGTCCGGTTCCGCCCAGGGAGCTTTTGATCTTCTAAAAGAACGTTTTACGTCCGCTCCTATCCTCGTTACTCCTGACGTCACTAGACAATTCATTGTCGAGGTTGACGCTTCAGAGGTAGGCGTGGGAGCCATTCTATCCCAGCGCTTCCAGTCTGACGATAAGGTTCATCCTTGCGCTTATTTTTCTCATCGCCTGTCGCCATCTGAGCGCAACTATGATGTGGGTAACCGTGAACTGCTCGCCATCCGCTTAGCCCTAGGCGAATGGCGACAGTGGTTGGAGGGGGCGACCGTTCCTTTTGTCGTTTGGACAGACCATAAGAACCTTGAGTACATCCGTTCTGCCAAACGACTTAATGCCCGTCAAGCTCGTTGGGCGTTGTTTTTCGCTCGTTTCGAGTTTGTGATTTCTTACCGTCCGGGTAGCAAGAACACCAAGCCTGATGCCTTATCCCGTCTGTTTAGTTCTTCTGTGGCTTCTACTGATCTCGAGGGGATTCTTCCTTATGGGCGTGTTGTCGGGTTGACAGTCTGGGGAATTGAAAGACAGGTTAAGCAAGCACTCACGCACACTGCGTCGCCGCGCGCTTGTCCTAGTAACCTCCTTTTCGTTCCTGTTTCCACTCGTCTGGCTGTTCTTCAGTGGGCTCACTCTGCCAAGTTAGCTGGTCATCCCGGTGTTCGAGGCACTCTTGCGTCTATTCGCCAGCGCTTTTGGTGGCCGACTCAGGAGCGTGACACGCGCCGTTTCGTGGCTGCGTGTTCAGACTGCGCGCAGAAGAAGTCTGGTAATTTTTTTTCTGCTTCTGCTCCTGGTCTTGCTGGGTCTCAGTCTGTTCCCTGCCATCGCATCTCTCCTGTTCTTGTCCCTGCCCTTGCTGTGTCTCAGTCTGTCCCTAGTTCTCATTTTTTTTTTAGAGTAGTACCCTAGTTTCCCTTTTTATCGTTTTTCGTTACGGTCCTGAGGAGAGGAGTTGGGTTCTTTCTCGGGACGTGCTGGACCGTTTGATCTATGATTTCCTCCGTTGCTGCCAGTGTTCCTCCTCGAGAGCGCCAGGAGGCGCTCGGTGAGTGGGGGGGTACTGTCATGTTTGTCATTTATTATCATGTCTTGTCCCTGTGCTCCCCATGCTATTCGTTTCCCTCTGCTGGTCTTATTTGGTTCTTTCCCTCCTATCCCTCTCTCTCCCCCTCCCTCTCTCACTCTCTCGCTCTCTCTTCTCTCTGTCGTTCCGTTCCTGCTCCCAGCTGTTCCTATTCCCCTAATCATCATTTAGTCTTCCCACACCTGTTCCCGATCCTTTCCCCTGATTAGATTCCCTATTTATTCCTTTGTAATCCGTTCCTGTTCCGTCGGTTCCTTGTTTTGTATTCCATGCTGTAATTGCGTTTCGCCCTGTCCTGTCGTGTTTTTTGCCGTGATTGTGTATCACCCTGTCCTGTCGTGTTTTGTGCCTTCTTCAGACGCTGCGTGTGAGCAGGTGTCTCAGTTGACTACGGCCTGCGCCTACCCGAAGCGACCTGCAGTCTGTGGCCGCTTCTCCAGTTGTTTTCCCCTCTACTATCTAGAGGATTTCAGTTATTCGGTTTTGAGCATTAATAAACTC